>NC_073694.1:82523248-82823248 GCF_029784165.1 Wyeomyia smithii
AAATTCACGTCTTAAATTTGAAACATGTTTACTTTATGTTACTTGCATGTGTAAATGTTTGTTCATATGTGTTTTAATGTTATGTTTCAAATCTTCGGTATAGTTCACTGTTGACTGTTAGCTACCAAAAATTTGTTATTCAGAGTGAGAAATAAATCCAGCAATTATTATCAAGGTGTATTATTTCCGGAAATTGAAGCGTTCGTGTAAATCTATTTTAACAAACTGAAGAAAGGCTGGGTCTCACTGCTAGGTGGATTCATTTGGGTTTTTACCAGGTTTCTTCTTAAAAATCCTATCCTTGTTTCTTGTATTGTGTCCTTGAACGCTTGATGGTCCTGTAGACGAATAATCTGCTTAAATTCTGATGTGACAGCTTCCCCCTGATCTCGATGTCAGTCTATCCTTGCAGGTGTAAGACCGTTGTTTGTTCTCTATTTGAATCCATTGCAATTTTCTTGAAAGCGGAACTCAAACTGACTGTATTTAAACAGTAAACACGTGATTCTTCCAAAATATGCACAGATGTTTGTCATACAACGAGGTTCACTCGAACACGTGTGTCACTTCTATGTTGCCACCCTGTAAACCTCACTGTACTCATATATAGGTCGGACTCAATTATAGTTAGATTCGATTATACCTCATTTTAGATTTCACTATTTATAGCAAAATAGCCTTATAGCTAAAGCTGAACTGTCGTAAGGATATGTCCATAAAACACGTAACGCTTGAGGAGGAGAGGGAACGGCTATCTGACAACGTGTTGCCACCCATACGAATTTATTTTAGGATCTATACGAAAGAAGAATGTTCCGAAACATTTATTTTTGATCTGCGTAATCAATAGATGGTTCATAATTGATCCATCAAATAAAAAGAAATTTAAAAAATTTAAAATAAATAAAAATCAAACAAAAAATTGAACAAAGTACAAGAAAATCAGTATAAGAAATAAAAAAATAAACAATAAATAAAAATTAATAAAATAATAATTTCAAAAATATTTAAAAAAATCAAAAATAATTAAAAACAAATTTAAAAAATCAATAGAAATATATGGAAAAATTGGAAAGTTAAAAAAAAGAACAAGTTGACGTCAAGGGTAAAAGTAAACAAATAAATATACATTGATCAAAATTTTTCTTTACATTTGACTGCATTTACATAAAAAATAACGACATGAATAATTTTTTTGTAAGAAATGTGTTTTCTGACATTCCTTATAAATTTAATTAAATAATCTTGTATATAAATATAAAATTCCTTAACGCAGTTGTTCTTCGAAGGGAATTTCTAAGGAGTATCCGTGCACCATTCAATATGGGTTTTTAAAAACAGGATGTTAGCCAAAAGCTAAAATCCGACCTCAAACGCCATTCTAAATCCAGATACATCCTAAATTGGTCAACTACTGCCTAATCTGGGTATTTCGATGGCGAAGATGGTGAATTTAAGTTTCTGAAAAACAGCCAATGGTGCCCAAATATTATCTGGCAGCCATGTATCTCATAATATCTTATAGAGTTCTCGAATTTATTTCATGAAGTAGACGATAGAAATTTCATCAACAGCCATAGAGGTTTTCTAGAGCACATACCAGTTCTTGTTTTGAATATTTACTATTTCGGGAAAAATGTACATGAAAAACTTCAAATGTATATGAATAGCTTTATTCGATGTTAAGTGAAAAATATTATGAAAATTGATCAATTTCACCCCGTTCCATGGTACTTAGGTTTTCACAGTGATAAAGTAATCACTTTCTAAGAGAAAGACAATATTGCATTTAGCATTGCTAACATAATAATTTGATTTTCATTGCGTAGAAATTATAAATAAAGTAAGTTTTTATTACATTGTATTGCACATGTAAATATACCTATATAACTTTATAATCAGTAAGCCAACATCGCAATGCTACTTTAACGGTAACTAAATCCTCGTCATGATGAGTGACAATATCACATCTGCGGTACTATTAAATACTTGTTGTAATGATTTAATTTTTATTTGATTGTTTAAAATTAAAAGCTGTGATATTCTTCGCCTAACATCGTTGATAAAATAAGTGAGAAATCGGGTTTCGTATCAACACTGCAATTATCACAAAAATTAATTGATTACCGTGGCAGTCATAATCAGTCGTGGCAGAGCAGCAGAAATAATAAACGATAATTGCATTGATACCGGTGAGTTCTAACGATCCGCGATGTCACTGTTCTTCTTATGAAGTGCTTTTCTTCAATTTCAGCACTGTATGGTGGTGATGGTATTCCAGCGCAATGCGCAGTAGTTTCGTACATACACATCCAAATCCCACTCTGTGCGAAGCGATCGTCGAGCATAAGCAAAGCATAATTCTCAATTCTCCTCTTCACAGATCTTCGCTTCCATTTCTATAACGTGGCGGTCATGTGTTCTCACAATTCTCTCACCTTGCCATTTTACCGTGGCTTTGGTGCACATCTTGAGCTCTCTGGATTGTTTTAACAATTTAGTTAATGTGCATCATGCACATACTTTTCTTTGCTCATCACTCTCTTCGTAGCTCTTTTTACTCCAGAAGCTCCGAAGGATGAATGGTGTTAAATATATCTACAGTTGTTGAGCATCCTACAATATTATTTTTGCCATAGCGGCGTAACAACATTTTTTCTGGACTAGCTTCATTCCAACTCTGACCGTGAAGTTGAACACATCGTTTTTTGCAGTATAATTTTCCGGGTTCACTGTCATTTAACAAATTAGTGTGGAAGTATATTTTTGTGGTGAATCATCATTGAATGGTTGCTTGGTTTGGAAAAAGATAAACAATTGGTATTGCTGCTTGTAGTTGAAAAAAGTTAAATTAACGGAAGGTTCATTTGCAGTATTGCCAATAATAACGTTCTATTTGTTTTGAAAAGTATTCACCACCAACCTACCCAAAAATACTAGAAAGTGTAGCGGGGATTGTAAACGTTGCGATACTATTTTATAAAAATAGTGTGCTATAGATCGAAGAAAGTACTGTTCAACAGCGATAAAGAAACGGAATATATTTACACGAACAACTGCACAAAGCAAAAGAGCCGCAGCAAAAAAGTGATCGACACCATTTCGTTTGTAGTTGGAGAAGTTTTGTCCCAGCCAACTAACTAAGCAGACGGAGCACAGCAGTGAAACTTATATAGACAAAGCTCCTATTGGAACCGGCAAAGCGGTAAGTAGTAGGAATATATGTGCATTAGAAAGAACAAAGTAACACTGTGCAGAGTTTCATTGACATCCTATGTAGCTGTTATACCGTAAATGGTCAAATGTATCGAGTTGGTTGCAATTAACGGACATAGTCGTAACCAGCTTTTTATGCGCTGTACTGGTCGGTCTGTGTTAATATTGTATCAGACGATAGAAAATATGATCAGAATTTATCATTAAAATTTTTTTTTATAGAATAAATCTCGTGGTAAAAACAAGTTCAATTTTTATTTATTACATTTGATATAGTCGTGAAACTGATTCCAAACATTTATCATGAAAAAATGGTGAACTTCATAAAACACAAAAAGAATTCGCACATCCAAACTACGCAAACAAAAAACTATAATTATTGAATAAGAATGATTTTATTTCGCTTTATTATGTTTTTAATCTGCAATTATAACTGGGTGACGCTCTGATATAACATTACGAATATGTTTTTTTTTAATAGGATGTTTTGTGATGAGTTAATTATTTACTAATATTTATTCAGAATTTTTATTGTGTATTCTGCCACAAACGGTTACATATCAACACTATTACATATATTTGAAGCTAAGCTTTATTTCGTTAAAAGATTGTAATTGCTTCCGCAGTTAAGTGAAAATTTCGAATATGATGAATTTAGAAATTATGAGACTCCTGTATGGTTTGCACGGGTCTATAATTATGCTATTTCTTTTCTGTTTGGGATTGGATTGTGATGATAAGAGATGTTTAAACAATTTTGACCCGCCATCACCACTGTAAACGCACCAAAATTACATTGGTTGCGTGTTTGGAGAAAAGTATGTGTTTGCAATAACTATTATGTACTCTACGCTGGTGCTAGCACATTTTTTGTGAATTTGTATGTGATCAATATGAAACTTAGGCGTGTTAATAACAAAATGTATCACAGAAAGCAAGTTAAAAAAAAACAACATGTGAAACTACAACAGTGTTGTTTTTTATATCTTTTAAAAGTAGTTAGATTGTTAAATTTTTATCTCAATGATAGGGTAGTACTTGTCATGCTTGGACTTTGCATTTCGTCCGAAATTGTTATCGTTGTCGAGTTCCTGGGCTTCCCGATTTGTTACAAACGCAGTTCCAGTGTACAACGTTTACTATTGAGCCGACTATATGCAAAAGGACTTGAAGAGTGAATCATTTACTCGATATTGACGAGCCATAGTTCGAGGAGTTGAGAACACCATACATAATGTTGTCCTTTTACCTTCTTTTTTGTCGTTTTGAGAAATCAACGTTTGATTCTCTTGCATCTTATCCATGAAAATGAAATGATATCCGTGTTTTGCTCGCTTGTCCTGTATTCTCATATATATGGCTGGAGAGTAATGTGTACACGCCGACTACCAGAAAATTTGCTCATTCACCATTTTTGTTTAGCAAGGTGTGGTCGAATTTCGATCCTGTTCATCGCATTGACGTTTACCGTATTTAGCGCTTTTCGATGCAATATTTTTAAATATTGGTCAAGTCAATTGTGTTGTGTATGTTTAAAACAGTATATTCATCACGATATTAAATAGTATAAAAGTGCCTAGAGGTTTGAAAAGTTGGATGTACATAATCGTCGGTATGCATCGAAGAGGAATAAATTGCTAGAAGCAATTGTTTCTCGTAACTTTTCCTCAAGCGTATAGGGCATACAACAGCTTAACGACGAAGTATTGTGTGACTAGAGAGCCGACGATCGCATGTGGGTTAGGCCTCTTGGCCAGATACATCTACGATCGATAATCACCTGCAATCAGTGCGTGCAGTCTGGAGAAACGGTCGAAAGAAAGCTAGGTAAGCGAAATTTTAAAGTAACATTGCCATGGTTGCCGACACTGATACTGGGGGAAAGCATCGTGCTCTTGTGATAGTTATAGTAGCTACAGTTATGTGCGCCAGTAATTCGTTTTTTCGTTCCCAACGTGAACATTAAGGTGTTTGTCTCATCGAACGACCAAGCGGATCTGAAATAGAGACAAAATCAATACTGCTGGCGCCCTTCACCTTGTGCTCTCTTCCTGTGTTTGTTATCATCTCATGTTGATGAAAAATGAAAACGATGTTATTTTAAATGGAACAAGTTTGATAAGCGAAAAAGACTTTGATTATAATATGAGTACTTTTCTCCACATAAAATTTGCCTTATTAACAGTGAATTCACACTAATTTAAAAATTTAAAAGGACAGACTCAAAAGAAAGTAATAATTTTACTTATTATATTTTCGTCCAAGTGGATGTGAGCATCATTCAGAAGGATATTTTTTTTTGTCTGTTTTATTAGTTAGTGTGTATTATTGTCTGTTTATCTTAACCGTGCTGTTCTGACATCTTGATTAAAGTAGACGTAGCTGAGAATGGTTCTCATTTTAATTGTAGTGAAATGACTTTCAGCATTGATGAAGGCAGTAAATGTCAATTACTGTAAGAATGCTTACTTTGTGAATATCAATCGATAATTTTAATCTCCATTTTTTGCAATTGAAAAACTTGTGTAAATGCAAGGTTTTGATAGAATAATTTTCATTTTTTAAACACGTGGAGAAGTTTATGGCAGTGTGATTCATGTGGAATTCCGGTGAGTCAAAATAAGAATTCAACAAACACACCCTCGCTCCTTTTCAAGAGCGTGTATCTACTGTTTATAACGGTAGCATAACTCGCTAATGGTTAAGGGTGGGTGAGTTGAGCCAATTGGGATTCTCAGAAGAGAGCTGCCGTGCGCAGTAATAACTATCGAACAAAATACAAACAACGGGTAAGGTCCTTCGTATAGCATTGGATTTTGTTTTGTATGTGCATCTTTTTCGATGTGTTGAGAAGACTAAAAATTTATTGTTACCCTTTTTTTGCAGCGGTAATGCGTGCTGACAATGAAATTTGCAAGCATTTTATTTCTTTTACACTTTCTAAATAAAACAAGGAAGTGATAAAATCAACAGCATCACATCTCAAGTGAGAGTTATTGAAAACAGTGGCTAGCATGGATAAAATCAGCTTTTCCGGAGCACTTTGTTGTTTAAGTAGCCTTAACGAATCAACAGCCCAATCATAAGAGTGAAAGAATCGGAAACTCCGAATTTCAATTCGTAGTGTTGTGTAAACAACTTCGCTATGATTAAGTAATCATTATTTTAGTAGTGCCACAATCTGCCATGGTTTTTATAACGTTCGTTTTCATTGGTCCAAACTAATCACGTATATTGTTGGCGTATAGGTTAACTGACTGCGAACATAGCTTTTCCTACAAGATGCAATAACTGCCGGAAATCCATTAGATATCAGGGTAGAATTTCATCACGGAAATTACCTGGTGTTATTTACTCGTATTAATAATCGGTTAGTTTCAGAATGACAATCATATTTTGTTATTTATCAACTCATTTCTTAACAATTATCTCTCACTGGGTACGCACCGAAGCGGAGGATAGGACTAATTTTGGAGGAACAAATTATTGGATTTGTATTTGTTTTTTGTTCTTGTTTTGGGTGCATCGTGTACATCTGATAAATATTTCGGACAGCAGAGATGCAACTACTCGAAAAAACCAAAAAATCTGCTTGAATCTGTAAAATATTTGTCCGTGATTTAAAAAAAATTTGCTCGCGCAAGTGAAAGTCTGTAAAAATCTGCACACTTTTTGAGAAAGTCTGCGCAAATAAACCTCTGACTAAAATATGCAAGAACTATGAAAAAACTGCAAATCAAGAAGTTCAATCTCAGTGACGTACACGACAGGATTTTGTATTTTATTAACATATAACTGACAAAAAATGTACATCGGTGCTTATAAACACGTATTTCTGAAATATGCAATATTGTTTTGAGCTCAGTTTCAGTGTAGTGACCTGCATGAAGGAAACTATAAAATAATATAAAACTAACAACAACCATGTGCATATTCATAGAGCAAAACCATGCCAAGTGACCTGAAAATATTCAAACATTTTTGATATAAATGAAACTTTTCACATGTTTTTGCTGACGCAAACTGAATATTTTCTACTGGTGGTAAATTTTTTAGATTCGAGAGTAATTTTCTTAAAAGGTATTTTGACATAGACTTTTATTTTGAAGCATTTGAGTTCAGAACCCTTTGGCTGTACAGAAAAACTGTCTAAAAATGAATTGTAGGGAACGGATGCTACCTTGCCAAAAATGTTCACTGTGATTTTTTTTCCTACAAAAATGTACAGAAAAATTTGTTTTTTTTTTACGTAAAACTACATTTTTCTTCAGCCTATGGGGACGTAAAGTGAAAATCTATTAACGAAAGAAGACGAAATTTTTCGCTTTTTAAATGCTTATAAATCGGATTTTCTTCGTTCTGCAGAATAATGTTGTTTGATTATGTAAACTTTTATACTATTGAAAGCCTTGTTGAAACGAAAATTACGTCCTCTGATTGATCGCTTGCTGGTTTTCTCTGGAAAGGTCGACAGAATAGTTTACCTAGTAGCAGCGGGTTGCGGCAGTAGCAGCAGTGCACTTGCAAGTTGGTCACATATCTCTGCAGCAGCGCGGGGTGCCAGCAAATGTTTCTATTTGGCGGTTGAGGGTGTCAGCCTTCTTTCAAGCGATGATGATTTAGTATAATAATTAACAGATTTACGCGATGGTGAATTAGTGAAAAGTTGAATTGAGAATCATTAATTTCACCGTGCTGCACAGACAGAGCGTTGCAATGTGTACTTCTCGATGGTTAGACTGCGTCGTACACTATGGCGGTAACAGATGTTATGTTATCATTTTCAAATGCTCACAGTATCTGTACTACTGACTGAGTTTCTAACACACATAAATTGATCGACAGCTGAAAAACACTGCTCAAAGCTTTGCTGTAATAATTGAAATATCTTCATAACACAAAACTTGTTAAAATTGAGTTAAAAATGCTATACATACATCAATCACAGACACGTTCCTCCTTCGCTTGCTGAGCAAGCCTTGCTGAGCAAGCCTTGCTCTCGGCTGGTTGCTGGCTTACTATAAATGAAGAATTTGTGAAAAATAATCGCTCATTTAGTTGAGGTATAGGCTGACCAGACGTACCGTTTTGAACGGGACAGTACCGTTTTTTTGAACTATTTTCAATCGTCTCGTCTTTCTGCTATTTTGTATCGTTTTCGGATACTCCTCGAAAAATTCTTAAATAAAGCTTTGCGTTGAAATTCTTCTTAATGGAAAATAAGCTTTCAAACAACCAGGTTTTTTTAATATTACTGAGGCATATATCAAGATGGCTTGACAATGTAATTTTTTTTAATTCTTTTATCACCAATATTTAGTGGTTAATTTGTGAGTTCGAAATCCAATTTGTGGTAATTTGTGGTTAAGTGGTTTCCGAGAAATTTTCAAAAAACTGAGTCAAGCCATCTTGAAACATGATTTTTCTTTAAATGAATCGGACAACGATGATATATAGATCAATCGAAAGCTCTTAATTTGTGGTTCACGAAAATATTAATTTTAACGTCATAACTATCAGCGTTTGTACAGAAATTTGTGTTTTATTGTTCATGTAGTTCTACGTTTTATTTATTTGTTGATGACACTGCTGGCCGCTAATGGCGTTGGCTGTTTGCGGTGTTTGTCATTGCTATACTGAGCGTGCGTTTGGGGAATATGGTAAATATCGAGATTCGGGGAACTTAGCCAACACACTTGCTCTACTACAGGTAGCCCAATAGGCGCAGAATTGTATCAAAGAGTAACTCTGATAATCACGCACATAACTTGATGTTTACATTTATATAGCCTATGTGGCTTCATTAATGTTATTGAACAGATGAAGAAATACGCTCGTATAATTTGTGTTCGCAAAACGGGCAGCGAAACAAATCGAAGAATTTGCAAGAAAAATGATGTAGCAAAATATTTTCATTTTGAATTTTCAATTTGTTGCTCACAGATTATATAATGCCTCGTGGAACCTACGTAGGTTGAAAAAAGGCTTTTGAACGTAGTGTTATTTACCTAGATTATTGATTCTGTGCATCAAGTTAATTTTAAGTTAACTTAAATTAGTTGAAGTTCATTCACTTAACTAATCTCATTTAATCTTTGTTGAACTGAAACTCTGTTTTAAGCATGAGGCAGGTATTCGTCGAAATATGTCATGAACAACATTTTTCAAACGGATTTGCGAGGATGTGATGTTACGAACTTCCATTCCTCCGATGATTATATGATCGGATTCCGCGAAATTTGATAACTCTTTCAATATAGAAAACGCTCGAAAATACGTAAAAATCACTAATTTCGAAAACTTCTCAAGAGTAGCTATAATTTTTAATATCGGAATTTTTATCAACCGGTTTATTAGCATTGAACATAAAGAATTCATTTGGTGCATAATATTGATCAATTGTCATTTTTTTTGACGCCCGGCACAACTTGGTTCCATTCTCAAAAAATGCTTGAAAATTTGTCAATGTTTACAGCGCTCTCAGCATATGATAAAACCGTTTAACGTTAATCGAGTGATGGTATATTGTGAAGCATTTATTTAAGCTGCAGAAAAAATATAGCGGCACCAAAAAGCGACATAAATTTTTTTTCTTATTTTGGCCAGATTTTTGTTCTAGGTACTCCTCTGTGCGACCCTGCCACTAGTAGCTTAACAGACACGCGGACAGCAGAAATCTTCTTTATTACTTTGCTCATAAGTTAGCACATATGCATGAAAAAATAACAGAAGAGCAACATTAAGTTGGATCCCGACAACTTATTTGAACATTTGTTTGAATATTTCTGAAACATTTCTCCGAGTCTAGGTGATGAAAAAGTGATAATTATTGTTTGCCATTCCTACTGGTTCTGAAAAATAATCCCTCGAATTTGGATTGCTTTCCTTTGAAAGTACATTTTCGTTACCGGTATCCTTTTTGACAACAAATTTACACATATCCATTCTGCGCCTGTTAAGCTACCTGTAATGCAAGTGTGTTGGCTAAGTTCCTAAGAATCACGATATTTAGCATATTCCCCAAACGCACGCTCAGTATAGCAGTGACAAACACCGCAAACAGCCAACGCCACTAGCGGACAGCAGCGTCATCAACAAATAAACAAAACGTAGAACTACGTGAACAATAAAACACAAATTTCTGTACAAACACTAGTAATTATGACGTTAAAAATTACATTTTCGTGAACCACAAATTAAGAGCTTTCGATTGATGTATATATCATCGTTGTCCGATTCATTTAAAGAAAAATCATGTTTCAAGATAGCTTGACTCAGTTTTTTGAAAATTTCTCGGAAACCACTTAACCACAAATTACCACAAATTGGATTTCGAACTCACAAATTAACCACTAAATATTGGTGATAAAAGAATTAAAAAAAATTACTTTGTCAAGCCATCTTGATATATGCATTACTGAGTACAATTCGTGCCTCCCTGACAGAACCGCACCACTGGAAAGGACATCCCCTATCATGAACTAACGAGAAACGCGCGATTGAAGACGAGACCATGATAATTATTAGTCAAAATCTCGATCATGCAAGTGACAAATTTAAGGAACCTATTGCAAAAAAACGGACTCTTCTACGCAAAATTCATCAAACGCTAAGTATCGTACAGGATCCGGTAGGTTCATCAGGGTCTGCCACAAAAGACAATTAATATGATGGTCGCAGTGGCTCTTTTAGTTCAATGCCCTTCAGGCATACAAAAAAAGGGTTCATCAGAGCAACGAATAATTGTTTGCATGCTTTTGTTAGTGAAAGTTTCCAAAAATCAATAATACCCGTAGTTCTACGTCGGTTATGTGGTCGTGTCTTGGATACAACCTCCTTCTTTTTTAAGCAATTTGAAGTTGTCACAAAACTTTCGGTAAAAAGTTCACGATGGAGGAATGAAAAATATTTTTTTAATGAAGGCCAATGTTGTGGCGGAATATAGCGACCCTCTAAGACTCCCAGATCAGATCAGTAAGGTAAAGTCAAATAGGAGTCAAACCAGTTTGGATTCAGCCGTCGAGCTATCCACACACTTCTTGTAGACGATTTCGATCTAAGTGTATAATAAAAGACCTTTCATTGTGTATAGTGTATTCGGCCGCTTTTGTACTCTTCAAAGCTTTTGGGTAGAACATGACTATCGATCCAGGTGGTGGCGCGCCACCTTGGATGTTTGGTTCCCGATTTTATTTTTTGGGGAAACAGAAGGATGAATTAATACCAGGTATTTCTAAAAAGACGCAACAAGGCAAACGGACAGCGCAACGTGACATGAACATCGAAAGTTGTTTCATGAAACAACAGCGTATAGACGGTGAAGACATTGGCGGAAGATATCTTGTCGTTACCAGAATAGATGTCGGAAAAACCATGGATGATCTTAACCTCCCAGATGGTCTCGAGGTACGATGCTGGCCTAACAAGCCAGTCGTCGTAGGTTCGAGTCCCGGCTCGGGAGAGACTGTTAGTCCCAGTAGGATCGTAGCGCTAGCCCCGCAATTGTCCTGTACACTAAACAGTTGGCTGCGAAGTCTGTGTATAACAAACAGAAGGTCAAGTTCCGGATTGGAATGTAGCACCAAGGCTTTGCTTTTTTTTTTTTTTTTTTTTGATCTTAACCCGTTTATAATTAAGAAATGTGTCGACAACATAACAAGGGCGTTGAAATTTCGCGATCGAAGGAAGGAACACTGCTACTCAAATCAATTGATCGACAACAGGCGGAAAAGTTGATCAAGTGCTCTTCGTTCTGCAACGGAGTTAACGTGAAAATAACTGACCACTTTACGCTTAATACAACGAAAGGAACCATTTTCTGTCCTGACTTGAAAAATTTAACGGATGCAGAGATCCAACAATACCTATCGGAATTTGAAGTAACTGATGTGAAGAGGAGACAACGTATAAACAAGAGGAATTCCATGGAAGACACCGGAGCTTTCATCTTAACCTTCAATTTCAGCTACTCGCCAGAAACTATCGATGTAGGATTCTACAAATGCAGACTGCGGATGTACGTGCCTAATCCCATTCGATGTATGGACTGTTTGCGATTTGGACTCAAAAAAGAGGGTTGCAAAGGCAACAGAGTCTGTGTAAACTGTGCGGAACTATTTCACGACCAGAGTCCATGCCAACATCCAGTCACGTGTGTTAATTGTCGCGGCAACCATAGTACCCTTGACAGATCGTGCCCCATTTTTAATGACGAAATAGAGGTACAGAAAATCAGAGACCCGAGAGGATAACGATGAGAGAAGCCAGACGCAAACGAAGACTACAAATCCCCTTATCAACTCTAACACCAACACAAAACCGACACCAGTGCGTCTTGAACTGTCCTACAGATCAGACGTTTTTTCGGTTGCTTGTGGACTGGTCTTTGACTGCCTATAGCTTCAAAGTTTGTGTTTTGTCAGTGTGTCTTTTAAAGACTACCTGAAAGTTATTTCCCATCAGTCTTTCTCAAGACTACTTACTTTTGAATTTAACATTTGTTTTAACTTTTTTCGTATCACCTGAAATGGCTGGACGGAAAAAGAAACCTCGCATCGCTGCGGGGAGGAAAAGAGAGGCATCTTTTTCTGACACTTCGAGTGTCTGTAGTGACAATCCTTTTGATATTTTGCCTGAGCAAGAAGCTGGTGAAATGGAAGTTACCAATAATGAAACTATACAAAATATAAAATCTTTAAAAAAGGAGAAAGTTCCACCTATTGTGGTAACTATTTCTTCTGAATTTAATGTATTCAAAAAGGAACTTTCAACGTTTGTTTCTGACGTTAAAGTTACCTATCAAATTGGCCGTAGAGGTGAATGCCGCTTATTAGCCGACTCAGTAAAGGGTCGTGATCGTCTTGTTCAGTATTTAACTGACAAGATGTACAAATTTTTTACATATGACACCAAGAACGCCAAGCCGTTCAAGGTTGTCTTGAAAGGTCTCACCAACGATCAAACCGTTGATGAGATCAAACTTATTTTAACAGAATTACTTGGCATAGCCCCTACCCAAGTAATTCTAATGAAACAAAAATCACGAGGCGAAAACAGTCAGAGAACTGGAATTTCCCTTGTTAATTATTTAATTCATTTTAACCGCAATGAGGTTAACAACTTAAAATTTTTTGAAAAAGCACATGCTTTGTATAATGTGCGTGTAAAGTGGGAGATTTATAGGAAGTATGGCGGAGGTGAAAAGCATATCACCCAATGCCGTACTTGCCAACGTTATGGCCATGGTTCCAAATTCTGTAACATGGACCAAAAATGTCTTAATTGTGGAGACTCTTCTCACAAAAAGGACACATGTCCTGTGAAAGAGAGTAAAAATTTTCGCTGTGCAAATTGTAACGGCAACCATATGTCAAATTTTTATCAATGCCCAGTCCGTTTAGCAATTGTTAAGGCAAGGCAAGGTAAACAAAATTCAATTTCTCAATTAAAACCAACTTCAAAACAAAATTCTCCAAGCGTACCAGTGACGCATAGTTTACCTACTCCTTTGCATACCCGTTTAACTTATGCACAGGTTACAGGTAGTTCGAACATTATACCACCTAGTGTTGGTAGTTCGAAAATGACCGTTAATATGGGTAAGCAAAACACGCTAGAAAATAATTGTACACCTATTACTCCAGCTAATATTGCTGCCGAAAATATTTTTTCTAATGTCAACTGCCTGGGGCCTATTACGGCAGGTAAACTTTCTTTTTTGCAACAGGCAATGTTCGATCTTATGAACGCCATGTTGCAGGCAAATTCAATGTTTGAAGCCATTCAAATAGGCACAAATTTTACTATTAAAATTGTTTCTAATTTAAAATTTAGCAATGATTTTAAATAAGACAATTAAAATATTAAATTGGAATGCTCGCTCATTGAAGGCCAATGAGAATGAGCTTTTTAATTTTTTAACAGTAAATAATGTGCATATTGCAATTATTACTGAAACATTTTTGAAACCTAACATTAAATTAAAATATGATCCCAATTACGTGGTTCATAGATATGATAGGATTCAGGGTTCCGGCGGTGGAGTTGCAATTGTTATTCATCGCCGAATCAAACATCGTGCTCTTCCCCATCTTGAAACGAAAGTTATTGAAACTTTGGGAATTGAAGTTCAAACTGAACTTGGGATTTTATTTATTGCCGCAGCATATTTACCATTTCAATGCACACGCGAGCTCAAAAATTATTTTAAAGGTGATTTACAAAAACTCACCAGAAATCGTTCGAAATTTTTCATAATCGGCGATTTTAACGCTAAACATCGTTCATGGAATAATTCTCAAAGTAATTCCAATGGCAAAATTTTATTCAATGATTGTTCTTCAGGATACTATTCTATTTTGCCTCCGAATAGTCCTACATGCTTTTCTTCTGTAAGAAACCCTTCAACAATTGATTTGGTGCTAACAGATCAAAGTCATGTATGTAGTGATTTGATCACACATGCTGACTTTGATTCTGACCATCTTCCAATAACTTTTTCTTTATCACATGAATCAGTTTTAAACCCTATGAGCTCTGTTTTTAATTATAACAAGGCTAATTGGGAAAGATACAAAACTCATATTGAGAGAAATTTCAATAATGAGCTTGATTTGCAAAACGAAGTGAATATTGATTCTGCTTTGGAAGCATTAAAATGTGCAATTGTTGATGCCAGGAATTATTCTGTTCCAAAGGCTCAAATGAAATTTGATTCACCAATAATTGACGAAAATCTTCAACTTCTAATTCGTTTGAAAAATGTCCGCAGACGTCAATATCAACGTTCTCGTGACCCTGTTTTTAAAACTATTTATAAAGATTTACAGAAAGAGATTAAACATAGATTTACTCTTCTAAGAAATCAAAATTTTGAGACTAAAGTTGAAAAATTGAAACCATATTCAAAACCATTTTGGAAGCTGTCGAAGATTCTTAAGAAACCTTCACAGCCTATTCCAGTTTTAAAAGATGGTGAACGTTTTCTTGTATCCAATGAACAAAAGGCTCAAAGACTTGCTCAGCAGTTTGAGAGTGTTCATAACTCAAATTTGAATTTTGTGAGTCCAATTGAAAATGAAGTCACACGTCAATTTGATTTAACTTCTTCCCAGAATTTTTTACCTGCAGAAATAATTGAAACTAACTTGAATGAGATTAAATCAATTATTAAAAATTTCAAAAATATGAAAGCACCTGGTGACGATGGAATCTTTAATATACTAATCAAACATCTCCCTGAGAGCACAATGGAATTTTTAGTGAAAATTTTCAATTGCTGCTTCAAAATTGCATATTTTCCCAAATTATGGAAAAATGCAAAAATTACTCCCATTTTAAAACCGGATAAGAACCCAGCTGAAGTTTCAAGTTATCGACCAATCAGTTTGCTTTCTTCAATAAGTAAACTGTTTGAGAGAATTATTCTTAACAGAATGATGTCACACATCAACGAAAATTAAATTTTTGCAAATGAACAGTTTGGATTTCGCCATGGGCATTCCACAACTCATCAATTGCTCAGAGTTACTAATATGATACGAGCTAACAAATCTGAAGGTTATTCCACTGGAGCTGCTCTTTTAGACATAGAAAAAGCATTCGACAGTGTTTGGCATAAAGGTTTGATTGCGAAATTGCAAACTTTTAATTTTCCAATTTTCCTAATCAAAATTTTAAAAAATTATCTCACTGATCGAACTCTGCAGGTTGTCTATCAGAATTCAAAATCTGATAGATTTCCTGTCAGAGCAGGTGTACCTCAAGGTTCAGTCTTGGGTCCAGTCCTGTACAACATATTCACTTCAGATCTTCCTGATTTGCCTCCAGGATGCACAAAGTCATTGTTCTGCGATGACACAAGCATTTCCGTAAAAGTAAAAAGTCTTCGTGTCATATGCAGTCGATTGCAGAAAAGTTTAGATATTTTTTCTTCCTACTTGCAAAAGTGGAAAATCTCTCCCAATGCTTCTAAAACACAAATGATAATTTTTCCGCATAAGCCTAGGGCTTTTTTCCTCAAGCCAAACAATAATCACGTTGTCAAGATGAATGGGGTTATTTTAAGTTGGTCCGACAAGGTTAAGTACTTGGGACTAATTTATGATAAATAACTTATTTTCAAAGAGCACATTGAGAGTATACAAGCCAAGTGCATCAAATATACGAGATGTTTATATCCTCTCATTAACAGGAATTCTAAACTTTGTTTAAAGAACAAACTTTTGATTTACAAACAAGTTTTTAGACCAGCAATGCTTTATGCTGTACCGATCTGGTCAAGTTGCTGTTCAACAAGGAAGAAAACGCTCCAAAGGATTCAGAATAAAATTCTGAAAATGATTTTGAAGCGTCCTCCTTGGTTTGGTACACTCGAATTACATAGACTTACTGGTGTTGAACCATTAGAAGCTATGTCAAATAAAATTATTAACAATTTTCGACAAAAATCGTTGCAATCCTCAATTGCTACGATAAGCTCTCTTTATAGCCAATAAGTTAGCAATTAAGTTAGTTGTAAGTTTACTTCCCCTTTTCTGACAAGTAGGTTTAAATCCCTACGAATGATAAGTCCTAATTGCGAAAGCAAACAAATCCTAACAATTAAAATTACAAATTTCTAACAGTGTTGAGAAGTCACCATTTGTGATTGGACACACATACTCATTATTTACTAATATTTATCATAAATACTTAAGCTACTAACAAATCCCCCCTTAAAAAAAAAAAAAAAAAAAAAAACACAAAACCGACTCATCTGTATTGAGATCTTCAACCAACACAAACAACACCCAAAATCTATTTAATCTACAATCACCAGCTATCAACGAACCCACAATATCAGATTGTCAATAAGTACTACGAGAGAAGAAGCAAGGAACAGATAAAAACACCACCACCACCAATTCACCGAGGTTATCGACTGATCACCACGTTTCAACGGATGAAATACTGGAAGATTCATCTGCTATCACCAATGAAGAGTTTGCTGATGACAACCCCGATAGTAACGAGAAGATAAATAATTAAGTCAAAAAATATCAAAACGGTAAACCCAATAATAGAATAGAAGTAGGTATAGAGGAGGAGGTACGGTTGAAAAACTCTCCCCCAACGAGTTTAGTTATAAATGACCAAAATTTCAATGAAACAACAGAAAATATTCTTTTTGATGACGAAGCTAGTAGCTCAAGTTTTATTTCTCAAGCAATTATGATGTTTATAGAATAGATTTATTTAGTTTAACCATACTGACTCTCAAAATTCTTACATATTTTTTTATTCGCCTTCACACTAGAGATGGCCGGGTTTCGGGTTTTCGAATCCGAAACCCGAACCCGACCCGTACCCGACGGGTTCGGGTCGGGTTTGAGTTTAAAAATTTTTGAAAGTGTCGAGTACGGGTCGGGTTCGGGTTTGAAAATGCCGGGTTTAGGGCGGGTTTGGGTATGAAAACCCGAAACCCGACTATAAAATCTATGAAATCTCGGGTTCGGGTTTCACAATTTCGGGTTCGGGTCGGGTTCGGGTTTCATGGAAATAATATGTTCGGGCTCGGGTCGGGTTCGGGTTTGAACGAAAAAAAAAGTTTCGGGTTCGGGTCGGGCTCGGGTTTGAAAAACATTAAACCCGACCATCTCTACTTCACATTACTGCAATGGAATTGTAACGGGTTTTTCCATCACTTTCAAGAACTAAACTATCAATATCTAGATATAACCCGTATGCTATAAGCATTCAAGAGTCCCACTTTAAAGATACTTGTGTCTCTCTCAAAGATTTCCAAATATTTCACACAGACGATAGTGTTCATGCGAGAGCATCTGGTGGTGCCGCAATTTGCATTCGAAATGGTTTCGCAGCTGAAGTACTGGCACCAAACACAAATTTGCAGGCAATCGCAGTAAAACTATTCTATCCTATAGAATTTACTTTATGCAATATTTATTTGCCACCAAATGAGTATATTCTCAAAACAGAGATCCAACAGCTGATTACTCAGCTCCCTCATCCTTTTCTAGTAACCACTGATAGTAACGCACACAAAGTATGTTGGGGTAGCAGGACAAGCAATAAAAGAGGCAAAATTCTAGAAGAAATATTCGAAGAGCTTGATCTGAATTGACTTAAAGATGGTACTCCGACCCACTATAGCCTCCCCCACAATACATATTCCTTCATTGATCTACGTTCGTTAGTCCAATAATGTCGACAATTTTCACTTGGAATGTTCACGATAATATCTGCTCTAGTGACCACTTTCCAGTTGTTAATACACCTCTGGAAAGATCACTATCCATAACTTAACGACCGCGTTAGATCACCAGTACTGCTGATTAAGAAAATTTTCAATACCTTGTAACAAATAATATTTGCCAGAATAAACCAACTAGCGCTCTGGAACAGGTCCAACACATTACATAATCTATTATCAATTCGGCTTTAGAGACTATTCGTAAAACTTCTAGTACCATAAACGTTTTAAGCCACCTTGGTGGAACCAGCATGTTGCTGATTGTATTAAAGAACGCAGAAAGGCTTTGAAAAATTTCAACTCTCACATGAATGATGAGATTCTTCGTGAATATAATCTTGCAAAGACAAAAGTAAAGAAAAAAAGTTAGACAACGATCCAAAGATAAATGGAGAGAATTTGTTACCACTATAATACCATCCACACCAACCAGCACCGTGTGGAATAAAATCCGAAGCATTCGTGGAAAAACAAAATCGAATAATATCTCTTCACTAAAGGTGGAAAACAAACTTATTACTTCGACATATGCGATCGCTAACGAATTGGGAAAACACACTTTTCATATACGTCTGGTTCTGAAAATTATTCAGATGAATTTAATCAGTGGAAAGATACATTCGATATATTCACCAAATTTTCCGATGAACCTAAATGTTCCTTTTAATATGTTGGAGCTTCGCTTAGCACTTACTAGTTGCAAGAGATTCTCCACAGGAACCGATGATATTCACTATCATATGCTGCAACATTTACCTATTGATGGAATGTTTTATCTTTTGGAAACTTTTAATAATCTCTGGACCCAAAGGTTCTTTACTGAAAAATTGAGAGAATCAATCGTCATCGCTATTTTACAGCAAGAAAAAGCCCTATCAATCCTGAAAGTTATCGTCCGATTTTGCTTAACTCTTGCCTATGTAAACTTCTAGAAAAGCTTGCTAACTCAAGATTACTTTGGTACCTGGAAACCAAACAAATCCTTGACCTCTCCCAATCAGGATTTCGAAAATTCCGCAACACCATGGATAATCTTGTGTCTCCCGAATCTGCAATCCAATAAGCGTTTAGCAAAAAAGAGCACATCGTCTGTATTTTTTTCGTCCTCGGAAAAGCTTATGACATTACTTGGCGACCCCAAATAATCAAATTTTTGTCATCTATTGGTGTGCTTGGAAATATGCTCCACTTTATATACAATTTCCTGCAGCACAGATCGTTCCAAGTCTACATCGGAAATCAAGCATCAAGGAAGTTTACTCAGGAGAATGGCCTACCTCAAGGATCAGTTTTAGGCGTTACGCCATTCCTCATAGCAATGAATTCTATACAATCTTGTTCAATCATATTTTGATCACTTTTTATACCCCCCCCTTACCCCCCGTGGTCTTTTGGCCAACCCCCCCCCTCCCCATGCGACTTCAACCACGTGGTCTTTTCATTCATCAAGTGCCAAAAATTCGCTTAAATTTTTTACATTTTTATTTTTAAATTTTCAGTGCATTCTATATTTCTAAAATGCAAAAGCTTCATTCTTGACTTGGTGACAACAAAAAATTATAAGTCAGCAAAAAAGACCACGTGGTCATCTCGTTAACCCCCCGATCCCCGTGCGTGGTCTTTCGTGGTCTTTTGACATACCCCCCCCCCCCCGCCCCCTTTTTCATGACCATGTGATTTAGGAACGGCCCCAAACGAGCTGACTGTTCTTTTTCATCTCACACATTAAAAATTTGAAGTTAAATACAAACAACGCAATGAAAATATTAAGCACGCTTTCACACACTCGATGGGGATCTCATCGAAAAATCCCATTGACTTTGTATAAGTCTCTCATTCTATCTAACCTAGACTATGGAAGTTGTTTGTATAGCACAGCCAATAAATCTTTACTCAGACAGCTAGACTTTGTTCAATAATAGGTATTCGTTTAGCTACAGGAGCTTTTCGCACAAGCCCTGCAGAAAGCCTTCACGTTGACTCTGGAATAATGTCACTAAACTTTCGCCGAGATATTTAAACGATGACGTTGGGGCTCAAAATCTGCTCGGTTACAGACCACCCACTGCACAAAACGTTCATCAACTTAATCGATAATCACACCCCTCCAAGAACAATTACTAGGACACTGTCCAAGTAAGTATCACCTGAAACAAATTGGTCAGTCAAATGACGAAATTTGTTGACTCTGCGGGTTCGAATGTGAAACCGCAGAACATTTGCTCTACCACTGCAGTGCACTAATACAGCGCAGAATAAGAGCCTTTGAAAAAGGAACTTTGGAGCCTTTCGAGGTCTGTTCTGCAAATCCTAATGAGGTAATCAATTTCATACGAAATTCAGTGCCAAATTGGGAGAAAGGGTGCAACATGACGACGACTATCACTTCCATCAATAGTGATATGTCACGAGTACCTAGACTCAAGAAAAGGTATACCACAAAAGATAAAAAGGGTCAGTTTGGATCGATGTATATAATCAACTTACTTTGTAACATTTATAGTTTCTAAACTTTATGTAAAAAATCCTGAAAATAGGTGCAGATAGCCTAATTGTGCTGAGAACCATTATTAAATTAAAAAAAAGTCAAACTTTACCATTTATTGTTCGTAATTTTGGAAGATATTTTGTAGGCTATAAGTTCTGACCAGTCAGTTAAAATAAATCGCTCGAATAGTTTGCAACGTTTTTTATATCCGTATCGCATTTCGTCCGTTCACTGTCGCTCTGTTGGAACCCACATTTACACCTGAGTTTCACAGCATTTTTTCAATCCAACATCCGCTCCCCTACAATTCATTTTCAGAGAGAGACAATAATTTGAATGCAAACAAAAGCCTATGAAAAAAAAGTGGAAGAGGTTGTTTATAAGACACGACCGCAGAGGTAACGTAGAATACGACAGCCTGCCTTGTGTCAATGTCTTTCTTGGCATAGGTTTGGGAATACACTCAATTGGGGTTAATTAATTTAATAGTCTCTTTGCTCCAGATGACGTTTACCTCTGTTGCCGGCACCGCGGTTTCACTTGCTGCCGTATCCAAAACAAGAATGAAATAGAATTGTTTTGTGGCTGTCTTTTGTAAAAGTTGTACTGAGATATCTAAATTTAGGTAGTGGCTACGAAGAGGCTATAGACAAGGGCAAATAGTGCATTCTCCATCTATGATATAACAGTTCAAATAACAATTTTCTGCATTTGACGATAGCGTAGATAATTTTACAACTGATTGCTGCAATTAGTAAGACTTGTGCGAAAAATTATGTGATTCTCACTAGCTCACTAGCTCAGAAATTTTTCAGATAAGCTTTGAGGTTAATTGTGTTTGTCAATGCCATTTATTGACAAGTGAATATTTTTTCAACATGGCAATTTTTTTATTTAGTTTTGGATGATTTACAGTGGTAATTAAATTCTACATGAGGTGATTTATTAGTAATTATGTATATATGAAAATTTCAATCGCTATACTGCTAGCCACACATGCTATATAGCAAGCCACCCATGCTATAAACTATATAGCATATATATATCAAGCCACGTACGCTAGCCGCAAGTTATAAAGCAAGCCACACACGCTATATAGCAAGCCACGTACGCTATAAAGCAAGCCACACAAGCTATAGACATGCACATACACGCTATAAAGCAAGCCACGCACTCTAGCCACACGCTCTATAGAAAGCCACACACGCTATATAGCAAGCCACGCACGCTAAATAGCAAGTCACACAAGCTATAGACATGCACAGACACGCTAGACATGCACACGCTATATAGCAAACCACACGCGGTGGCGGTGGTGGTACGCCATAAACATACACACACACACACGCTATATAGCAAGCAACACACGCTAGCCACACACCTTATATAATAGGGGTACACGCTTTAAATATTCACACATGTTATATGCACACACCCTACATACGCTGGATGATGGTGGCTTCTCAAATCACCTGGCGGTGCGAGTCTCTTTCAGTTTCGGGTTGTATTCACCCAACGATATCTGAATCGAATTACCGCTGGTGGGGTCCAACTCAGATCGAAGGGAAGCCGAACTGAAATAGGTAAGAACTGCAGCACAGAACAGATATGCAACTTCGAACAAAACTCTGCAGCAAATTGGTGCCCAAGCTTTCGCATTCATTTTTTGCTGTTCCATCCTACATTGATTTTACAGTGCATCGTTCGAACAGTTCGCTCCAATAGTTTGAACATGCACCAAAAAACTATTTTTTTTGCTTTAATAACCAGGCAAAAAGGTGATCTTGAATAGTTGAATCTATCAAAATCAAGTTCACAAGACCGACCGCACTTCACACAGGACCGCATTCAAGAGATCTTTGAAGTGGAAATTCAGTAACAACTCACAATCAACGTCAATAGAACAAATTAAACTGAAAATCTTTCAACCATTCAAACATTGTCTAACAAATTTTCTTGGATCGTACACCTCACGACTGTTGAAACTATTTTAACCTGTTAGTTGATTTACTTGAATATTTTCGTTGGACTTGGAAACCGAATTTCTCGACCAACGACAATATTTTTTTCTCGTACCGTTTTTTTACCTAACATTGCTAGAAATGCATATCAGACGCGCTGTACCAGCACTGCCTACGACATTAGGTACAATATAAAAAAATAATTGTCGTTAGTCAAGATATTCAGTTTTCAACTTGGGCAACAATGAAATTCATTAAAAATATATCTACATAAAAATCGTTGCACGTATGCGGGTGGCCAGCACCGGGGAGAACAAAGGATTCTCTCGACGAAAAAGCGGCGAGAGCTCATACGGTCCTTTTGTTGAATGAATGGAATATAAGCGTGATGAAATTTCGAGTGTAAAATGCATTCTCTCCACCGCTAGATGTCGATACTTAAAATAAAGAGATTCTGTCTCGTTTTTGGTTCTTCAGTTGAACAGATGTGACTGCAGCTAACCACTACCACCGCCGCTGTTTCCCGATGCTGATCCACTTCGCCTACTGCCATCCGTGTTGATGTCCGCTGCTGCTGCCTGCTGCTAGTAAACTGATTTGCTTAAGAAGAAACAGTCTCTTATATAGCCCGAAGAGTGCATTTCCGGCTAACTAGGTACTTCATTCTGTCGTACTTTTTAGGGAAAGGCAGCGAGCGACCAATCAAAAGTCGACATTTACGTTTCGACAATGTTCAACAATTTTCAATATTACAACAGTTTGAACAATCAGATTACAATTTTCTGCATTTGGACGGGTGCTTAAATGATTTTCCAATCGATTGCTGCAAAAATGACAGAAATCGGTTGGAAACTGACTGGGTTTAAAGCGTTTGAAATTGGACAATTTTTGTGACTCTCTCGATGTTTTCGGTTTTGAAATTGTATCCCTGTACTGAAATTGGGTCCCTGTAATTGTTACCGTAAGACGTATTCTACGTCAAAACCTAAATTAATCCACCTAGCGGTCAGACCCAGCCTTTCTCATTCAAACTTTTATTTCTAAAAATAGATTTACATGAACGCTTCAATCCAATTAATGTATATTCACTCTTTAGGTTCTAAAATATTGATGTTGTAATCTATACATATAACAATGCAGTCCAGTTTGTCTGTCTGTTTGATCCATATAGGCTCGAAAACTACCGAACCGATCGACGTGAAAATTTCTATGTAGGGGTTTTTGGTGCCGATAAAGGTTCCTATGATAGTTTGAGGCCCCTCCCTCTTCTGGAAAGGAGGGGTCCAATACAAATGAAACATACATTTCTGCACAACTTAAGAACAAACCAAGCAAATGAAACCGAATTTGGCATGTGGATGTTTTCAAGGGTAATAAATATGTCCATAATGGTTCGACGCCCCTCCCTCTTATGGAAGCACATGTTTCTGCACAAATTTCTGCACATCTCGCGAACTAATCAACGAAATGGAACCATATTTGGCAGGTAAGTGTTTTTAGTGGTAACAAATATGTTCCATAATCGACCTCAGGCAACATTTTGGATTGTAAGATAGCAACTTCCGGTTTCTGGAAAACAGCCAATAATGGACGATTTCCACCCAATATAATAATATCCGGATAAAGAAAGATACACAGGAGCTAAATTCGACCACAGATACCATTTTGAATTCTAAGACGATGACTTCCGGTTTCGGAAAAACAGCGGCAAACGACTAAATACCACCCAAAAAGGGGGGTATTTTCGGAATCGTAATGATGCACTGGAGCCACAAATCGACTTCAGACACCATTATGAATTGTAGGATGGCAACTTGTGGTTTCTGGAAAACAGCCAGAAATGGTCGAATTCCGTCTAACATGAGTATCTCCGGATCTAGAATGATACACAGCAGCTGAAATCGTTCAAAGACCCTATTTTGGATTCTAGGTTGGCGACTTCCGGTTCCTGGGAAACAGCGGAAAATGATCGAATTACACCCAATGTGAGTGTTTCTTCAATCAGAATGACGCTCAGAGGCCAGAAATTATCTTAAATACCATTTTGAAATCCAAGATGGCGACTTCCGGTTTGTGAAAAACAGCCTAAAATAACCAAATATCATCCAATATGAGTATCTCTGGAACCAGAATGATGCAATGAGCTAACAATTGACCTCAGGCACCATTTTGAATCGCTAAATGGCAACTTATAGGAAACAGCCGAAAATGACCAAATAATACTCAACATGGATATTTCCGTAATCGTGATGATGCATAGAAACCAAACATTGACCCTTGACACCATTTTAAAATTAAAGACGACCACTGCTAGTTTCTGGAAAACAACCAAAATAACTAAATATCTCCCAATATGAGTATTTCCGATGTCAGATTGATGCCAGAAAATTTGTTGAAAATGACCGAATACCACCCATTATGAATATATTCAGAATTAGGGCGATGTACAGAAGCCAAAAGTCGAGGATGTTGTCATTTCGATAAAACCAATCATTTCAAACGATTTGTCTTTTGACTTTGATCATATCCTATGGCCGATTCGTCGTGCATTTGCAGACTTTAAACAAACCGCAAGGAATCAATGAACTTGGAACGTTCAAATAGTACGACACCACATTTAAATTATGTTGAGGCCACATATATCGATCAAAGCAGGTGTAGTTTTAAATAGTCTTTGAATTTCTCTTCTTTCCATAACTTTTGAGCCACGTATCAAATTGTTATGAAGTTTATTATTTGTAAGTTTGAGAGAAGACTCGTTCGTATGACACTAGTTATGTTCAAATAAGTCATGTAATCTTTGAGATAATAGACTTTCGTTGTTTTTTTAACAATTTTTTACATAATGGTTGCTCAAGATCGATTATAATCAAATGAAATGGGAACGTGTAGGGCAGCCAATCTTTGAAACCACGTATTCAATCATAATTCATCAGTTAACCCTTAACTAGCCCGCTCACCTGATAATAATAATCAAATCGGTTGTGTAGTTTCTGAGATAATGAAGTTTCGTGATTTTCACAAGTCGGCACATCACAAATGAAGTTACAGTTCGATTACAGTAAAATTCAATAGGGTCTTCTGAGGCAGCTAGACCATTCATTTGACACTAATTTTGTGGAAATCGGGTCGGCCATCTCTGAGAAAAGTGAGTGAGTCCAAGTAGTCTTCGGAATATGTTCCTTGCTGGATTTCACATTTTTAAACATAACAGGCAAAGTAATAGTCCGGCTGCAAAACAAATCAATAGGGTCTTATGGGGCAACTAGACCTTCCATTTGACACTGATTTCATGAAAATCGGTACAGCCATCTCTGAGAAACATGAGTGAGATTAAACAATCTTCAGAACACGTTTCTTTTCATAACTTTTGAACCACAATTTCAATCTTTATGAAATTCAAAACTTGAGGGTTTTTAAGGTAGCCGTTCGTTGGAGACCAATTTTGTTCAAATCGGTTGTGTAGTTTCTGAGATATTGATGTTTCATGATTTTCACATTTTTAAACATAACCTCTAAACTAAAAATCCGATTACAATGAAATTTAATAGGGTCTTATGGGGCAACAAGACCTTTCATTTGTAATTGATTTCATGAAAATCGGTCCAGCCATCTCTGAGAAAAGTGAGTGTGAATAGAAATCTGCACATACACACACACACACACACACAGACACACACACATACAGAAAATGCTCAGCTCATCGAGCTGAGTCGAGTGATATATGCCATTCGGCCCTTTGGAGCACTTTTATACTTTCGGTTTTGCAAGTGATTGCTATACCTTTCTAGGAGAAAGGCAAAAACATGGGCCATTTTTGAAAATTACTTTTAAGTTTGACGAAGTTCCACCCTCGGATAAAATTCACTTTGCTGAGTCAGGTACGAGCGAAAAATTTGATTAAAATAAAAAATACACATAACATGTGGTTCTTAATGCGTACATCTCGGTATGTATATGAAGTAATTCGGACAATGTGCACCTTACGAACAAACCCAATTAAATCGTACTCATTTGGCTGATGATTGTGATATTTTTTTGTCAAAAAAGAGTTGTTTACTCTCCTACTCACACTCAACCCAATCGAAGCCGAAGTAGTTCCTTCCACCACACTTTCCCTCTCACCGCACCACACCTCTGCTGCTATTAAGTCAGTATTATATTATCCTGTTGATATCCTTTCTTCCTCTAAGGACGGGCCACGTATGGAGCGAAAAACACAATAAGCGGCTCGCTTCAAGCGGGTATGACGTTTAATGAATATCCTGTTTCCAATATCCTAATGAAATATGGCATCAGTTGTTTACTAGACAATTTGAAAACTATGATTTTTCTTGAATAATGGAATAAATAGTGCGATCAATTCATCATGGAGATATATTACCGTGTAAATGGTGTTACAAAAATTATTACTCGGTCGCAGTGATGAGTCCACACAAAGAAAAAAAAAGTGGGCCGGTCTCAGCGGAAATCGCTCACATGCAAACCGCGAACCTCCACTTTCTGGCTTTTCCTGCTTAGGACCATCTTGTAAAGACTTTTTATTCCATGAACTGTAGCCAAATGACATCCTACTACCCATTTCCACAAACATACAATCGAATATTTCCGATGTTTTGAAGCAGCACTTAAAAGTGAACGTAACAATACACATTGTCAACAGAAAAAATTTATTAAGTGAGCAAGTTATCCTAACATCATAGTTTAAACATTTTCCTAGGACTGTACTGTTATTACAAAGTTATTACAAAGTATTTATCATTGCATTATTGAGTACCACTCTATCTATATTAAAACGTAACATTATCGTCGGTGTGATATAAATGTGACAGATAAACGATAAATATCAGAATATGTCAACCAATATTGAAGTCAAAATTATCGAAATATTATTCATAAAAATAAAGGTGTCTAATCTATGAATCTATCCAACAGTCTTTGGAAGTTTTTTTAATGTGGGGTTTGTTTGTAACTTCTAGATAAATTATCAATGAATTATTTTTTGTGACCAATCACAAATGGTGACTACTTCCCAACACTATTAGAAATGTGTAATTGGTGTATTAGTTGTGTGTAATTGGTTAACTGCGTGACATAAGAGTAATGTGTAAGATAAATTATTGTCCAGTGCTTGCAGGTATTTGGGTTGAAACTATAGGTTACCACTTTTATGGTTTTTCATCGAGCTGGTAATACAGTAGAAATACTTTACATCAGTTATCAAGAGATTATGGTTGAGCTCTTAGTTTAATTTTTTTTAAATAGGATAGAAAAACCTAAATTAATCCACCTAGCGGTCAGACCCAGCCTTTCTCATTCAAACTTTTATTTGTAAAAATAGATTTACATGAACGCTTCAATCCAAAAATGTATATTCACTCTTTAGGTTCTAAAATATTGATGTTGTAATCTATACACATAAAAATACAGTCCGGTCTGTCTGTCTGTCTCTCTGACCCATATTGGCTCGAAAGCTACCGAACCAATCGACGTGAAAATTTGTATGAAAGGGTTTTTGGTGCCGATAAAAGTTCCTATGATAGTTTGGAGGGAGGGGTCCCATACAAATGAAGCACAAATTTCTGTACATCTCGAGAGCTAACTAACTAAATGGAACCATATTTGGCAGGTAAATGTTTTTAGTGGTAAAAAATATGTTCCATAATCGACCTCAGGCAACATTTTGGATTGTAAGATGGCAAATTCCGGTTTCTGAAAAACAGCCGAAAAAGGCCGATTTCCACCCAATATAATAATATCCGGATCTAGAATAATACACAGGAGCTAAAATCGACCACAGATAGCATTTTGACTTCTAAGACGGCGACTTCCGGTTTCTGAAAACAGCAGAAAATGACCAAATACCACCCAATATGAGTTTTTCTTTAACCAGTATGACGTTCAAAATCCAGCAAATGTCTCCAAATGCTATTATGGAATCCAAAATGGCGACACCCGGTTTGTGAAAAACAGCCTAAAATAACCAAAGATCATCCAATATGAGTAACTCTGGAACCAGAATGATACAATGAGCTAACAATTGACCTAAGGCATCATTTTGAATTGCTAAATGACAACTTCTAGGAAACAGTCGAAAATGACCGAATAATACTCAATATGGATATTTCCGTAATTGAGATGATGCATAGAAACCAAATTTTGACCCTGGACACCATTTTGAATTTAAAGACGACCACTTTCAGTTTTTGGAAAACAACCTGAATAACTAAATACCTCCCAATATGGGTATTTCCGGTGTCAGATTGATGCCAGAAAATCTGCTGAAAATGTCCGAATACCACACAATATGAATATATTCAGAATTAAGGCGATGGACAGAAGCCAAAATTCGTGGATGTTGTCATTTCGATAAAACCAAACATTTCAAACGATTTGTTATTTGACTTTGATCATATCCTATGGCCGATTCATCGTTCATTTTCAGACTTTAAACACATCGCAAGGAATCAATGAATTTGTTACGTTCAAATAGTACGACACCACAGTTAAATTATGTTGAGGCCACATATATCGATCAAAGCAGGTATAGTTTTAAATAGTCTTTGAATTTCTTTTCTTTCCCGCCACATATCAAATTGTTATGAAGTTTTTTATTTGTAAGTTTGAGAAATGACTCGTTCGTATGACACTAGTTATGAGCAAATAAGTCATGTAATCTTTAAGATAATAGACTTTCGTTGTTTTTTTAACAATTTAATACATAACGGTTGCTTAAGTTCGATTATAATCAAATGAAACAAGAACGTACATGGCAGCCAAGCTTTGAAACCACGTGTTCAATCATAATTTTTCAGTTAACCCTTAACTAACCCACTCATCTGATAATAATATTGATCAAATCGGTTGTGTAGTTTCTGAGATAATGAAGTTTCGTGATTTTCACATTTCGGTACATTACAGACAGAGTTACAGTCCGATTACAGTTAAATTCAATAGGGTGTTATGAGGCAGCTAGTCTTATTAAATGACACTAATTTTGTGGAAAACAGGTCAGCCATCTTTGAGAAAAGTGAGTGAGTCCAAGTAGTCTTCGGAATATGTTCCTTTTCATAGCTGGATTTCACATTTTTAAACATAACAGGTAAAGTCTAGTAACATAACAGCTAGTCCGATTGCAAAACAAATCAATAGGGTCTTATGGGGCAACTAGACCTTCCATTTGACACTGATTTTATGAAAATCGGTCCAGTCATCTTTGAGAAACATGAGTGAGATTAAACAGTCGTCAGAACACGTTTTTTTTATAACTTTTGAACCACAAGTTCAATCTTTATAAAATTCAAAAGTTAAGGGTTTTTAAGGTAGCCCGTTCAATTGAAATCAATTTTGTTCAAATCGGTTGTGTAGTTTTCGAGATAATGATGTTTCATGATTTTTACATTTTGATACATAACCTCTAAACAAAAAATTCGATTACAATAAAATTCAATGGCGTCTTATGGGACAACAAGACCTTTCATTTGCAATTGATTTCATGGAAATCGGTCCAGCCATCTCTGAGAAAAGTGAGTGAGAATAAAAATCTCCACATACACACACATACAGAAAATGCTCAGCTCGTCGAGCTGAGTCCAGTGCACAATGGTCCAGAAACCGAATTTAGGGGGAAATTTGGGTCTAGAGCTCTATAGCAACATTTTAGAGAAAAACTTTCTTCTACAAAGTTGTTACATATGATAAAGCGCTCATTGAAAAATTATCGAAAATTAGGGTGACCTACATTTTCGATGCAATCAAGTATCTAACTATTTTATCTTTGTAGATAGAAGAAAAATTTGTTCTACAATGTTATAGCTCCATTAATTTTAAGTAACTTTGTAAAAAAAAGATTTTCTCTATCTTTGAAAACAACCGATTTATATTGAAAAAACGTATTATACGCTCTAACTTTTTTATTTCAAGTTTCATCTCAAAACTGCCTTTCAACGACTTTTAGAGCTTTTTGAGAGAAACAATTTGCAATGCTGACATCGTAAACATCTCAATTTTACTCAAAGTTATTAATATTTTTCATCAAAAAATATGCGTTTTTCATTTGTATGTCATTCATTTTGGGGCAAACATAAAAAATATCTCTTGGTCTCATTTCGAAGGGCATACTCGACTCTATAAATGGAGGAATTTTCAGAGATATGTTATTTTTTAAATTTGAGAAAATTCAATTTAAAAACAAGACGACAATTTCAATAATTTTATACATTTTGCATATGAAATCACCCAGATTTATTTTATGGTATTTTTTCTTATAACTAGACGTAATTACCTTTAATTTGACCTAAAAAGATCGAAAATCGATCAACTGGTTCAAAAGTTATGAATTTTTTTAAAATTAAATACATCGAACACAGTCGTTTTTTATGGTCACCCTATTTCGGAGCTAGTCCCCTCAACAACCCTACGAAACAACACGGGTTTGATTATTTTCAACATAGATGCATCCCTGCTATTTTGAGCACAATTGAAGCACTTTGCGTGACCAACTTCGAAATAGGGTGACCATAAAAAACGACTGTGTTCGATGTATTTAATTTTAAAAAAATTCATAACTTTTGAACCAGTTGATCGATTTTCGATCTTTTAAGGTTAAATTAAAGGTAATTACGTCTAGTTATAAGAAAAAATACCATAAAATAAATCTGGGTGATTTTATATGCATAATGTATAAAATTATTGAAATTTTCGTCTTGTTTTTAAATTGAATTTACTTAAATTTAAAAAATAACATATCTCTGGAAGTTCCTCCATTTATAGAGTCAAGTATGCCCTTCAAAATGAGACCAAGAGATATTTTTTATGTTTGCCCCAAAATAAATGACATACAAATGAAAAACGCATATTTTTTGATGAAAAATATTAATAAATTTGAGTAAAATTGAGATATTTACGATGTCAGCATTGCAAATTGTTTCTCTTTAAAAGCTCTAAAAGTCGTTAAAAGGCAGTTTTGAGATGAAACTTGAAATAAAAAAGTTAGAGCGTATAATATGTTTTTTCAATATAAATCGGTTGTTTTCAAAGATAGAGAAAATCTTTTTTTTACAAAGTTACTTAAAATTAATGGAGCTACAACATTGTAGAACAAATTTTTCTTCTATCTACAAAGATAAAAAAGTTAGATACTTGATTGCATCGAAAATGTTGGTCACCCTAATTTTTGATAATTTTATAATGAGCGCTTTATCATATGTAACAACTTTGTAGAAGAAAATTTTTCTCTAAAATGTTGCTATAGAGCTCTAGACATAAATTTCCCTCTAAATTTGGTTTCTGGACCATTGTGCAGTGGTATATGCCATTCGGCCCTTTGGAGCACTTTTATGCTTTCGGTTTTGCAAGTGTTTGTTATACCTTTCTAGGAGAAAGGCAAAACCTTAAGAGTTTCTTGAGTCTATCTCCTATTTGAGATACCCTCAGACAACTACGTATATTTTCCACAGTTTTGTGTTTTTTATATGTGTGGAGCGAAAATATTATGAGAGAAACCAGCATTTTTGGCTCCTGCAATTTTCCTCTTTCCAGCTTACCAGTTGATGCGCATCATCTGTAGGTCAGCTAAAATTTTAATAGAAGCTGTCGAATAAGCATCAATCTAAAATTTGCTACTCTCAATTCACACTTTCTCGTCAAGTAAAACGGTATTTCGTTGCTGTTGTACGATGTACAATACGCTCGCAAGTCTTTGTTCCAACCGCATCTTCATCAGAAAAGTGCCTATTTTTTGCTTACTGCATGATCAAGACCGCATAATCGCATCTCTGAAGAAATCGAAATGAAATTCCGTTTTATCACGCTTAAGTATTGACTCGTGCAGGGTGGTGGTGATTATGTGTATAATAAGTTGCTTTAAATTGTAATAAAATTATCATGAGTGTAAAATAAAGGGCATCGAAAACATTTGTCCAGTTATTCATTTGTCTATAAAACAAGTAAGCAAAACGACAATCGATGCAAAACACTCTAAATTAGCATTCTAACTTCCTTTATTTAAGCTTAATTGCCGCGTAATCTGAAAAAGTAGCAACACAACGGGGAAAATAAATCATATAGAAAATCGCACTTAGTGGCTGAACGGCTTGCCGAAATGTATAGGTCAATATTAGTTAAGTGCTTTCGATTAATACTCTTTCTACATTAACTGATCGTCTAAGAAATAATGTAGTTGAGCTGTAAAAGTGCCTTCAAAGCATTGAGCGATGATTGGCTGCCAACACGGACTGCATGCTGCCTAGATGCGTGCGTTATATACCTTCAGCGCAGGCTAAGCTCAGCAGCGGCAAAGTTACTGCGCGGTTGAGCAAACGGATTTACTGTTCCCTGGTTCGCTACCGACTACACTGCACAGCACTGATTCAGTGGAAGATGTGAAAGATCATTGAACTTTACATCGAACGGTTGGAAGCGAGAAAATGTGATTATTTTTACTTAAGACTAAATTTCTATTTATATGTATGTAGAATAATGATACCAGTTATAAGCAGTTCGATTTTAACGGTACATTTTAGTAGCAGTATAAAATAGCAATGCTCTCATATTGTGAAATGCATCAGTTGGGATCGGTCATGAATGTCGATCACCTAAGGAACCGTTCCTAAACCAAGTGGTCAAATGTTAAATTATTATACCCTCTATCACCCCGTGGTCTTTCGTGGTTTTTTGGTCAACCCCCCCGTTCCACCCCATCCATTTTTGACCACGTTTCCATTTCGCCAAAAATGCTTTTTTTTATTTGTCAAGATTTTTTGTCTTGAGCATACCTAAATGATCTTAAGTTTCAAAAATGCCGTGTGGAAAAAGCCGTTAAACGTTTCATTATTTTCTTGATGCAAGAGTCGCAATTAAATTTTCTCTGAATTGAATCAGGAAAATGCATACCGAAATTAAAAAAAAACTACAGAAATTTTTAAAAAGCAGTGTTGCTTTTTTGATTTTCACAGGAGAATCCAATTTCACACAGTATTTACAATAATGCCCAGAATGACATAAAAAATTAGAGGTTTGAAAAAAGCTTCTTCGCGCAAAAGTTGAATAGTGCGACGGTTTTTTGAGCGCACCAAAACCAAAGTTCACCGAGACATCACGTTTTCCGTGTATGTGATATATATTCCGATTTCAGTCTTTGTCAATGTATTCATTACTGTCGCGTTATGCATTTCACAATCACATCAAAAGATGTGTGAATCGAGAGAATACGTTGATTGATTAAGGCTCGAACTTTTGCGTCTACACACATCTTTAAAAAAATGTTCACTAACACTAAAGAAAGAAGGATTGTTTTCTTAAAAAATCTTTTTTTTTACTTTCATCAAATGTTGTATCTTATAATTTTACATTTACAATTAATGGAAGTCGCTGAAAAAAGAAAAAAAGTTATTTTGTTGAGAATAATGCGAATATTTGGTACGATTTGTTCAATTTAATTATTTTGTAAAGTAGAAATTTTTTTTTTTACATAGTTCGATCATTTATGTTGCACTTTCAAATTATTTACTCATCTAAAAATATAAAACATCAAAATAAAACAGTTTGTGTAAATTTTTCTTTTCGAAATTTTCAGGTGAAAGGTATTAAGTTCTTAATTCTGTTGGTTTCTTTTATGAAATCATTGAACCCATTCCCGGCGGGTGATGTCATGTGGCATCACCTGAACTTTAAACTTTGATTTAGGTTCAACAATTATACCTACTTAAAAATTTGCGCCATGAAACTATTCGGTATGGTTAGAGAACAGATTGATCTTCAATCTGCAATACTTTTTGTGTCAATCGTGCATATAGTTGATGAGTAATAAGAGTTTGAGATTTCTAATAATTGACGACCAGGTTTAGGGTAGCGATAAGAAGACGATCCTCCCAGCTGATCTCGAGGTACGATGCTGATCTAACAAGCCAGTTGTCGTAGGTTCGAGTCTTGGCTCGGGAGAGACTGTTAGTGTCAGTAGGATCGTAGCGCCAGCCCCGCAATTGTCCTGTACACTTAACAGTTGGCTGCGAAGTCTGTGTATAATAAACAGGAGGTCGAGTTCCAAATCGGAATATAGCACCAAGGCTTTGCTTTTGAGAAGTCGATTCAATGCTATGAATAAGACAATACGTATGATGAAATTATCAGTTTTGCAGCATCATAGTGCAAATAAAATTTCATTTTTTAATATCCATATATTCTATCATAAGCACGAGAGTGACAAAGAAAATCAACTTTTTAAATTTCGCTTAGAAGTAGTGTTCAAAAGTTTTGTCGTCTCCAAAATAGCCTGCATGCAAAATTTCAGTTTTATCGGACTTTGGGAAAACGTGCCCCAAAGCGGTCAAAGCTTCATTTTCTTGATCGACGACAAAGATGCACAGGTAGTTCAAAAAATCGTCGATATCGAAATTATTTTTTGACGACAAATGTCTTAGAAATGCATGAAACATCGCCATCTGCTGTTATCTTTATTAAAACATAACAAAAGTTCTATTACAAAAGTTTACATCAATGGGCAACGTAATTCTAATTTCCTAACAAAAAAAAACATTCCCGCCAACCACGCTGGTAGCATGGATTTGAATCCCAACGCGGAAATAGATGTCGATGTTTGTGGAATGGCGTGATCCACTCACAACCAACTCAACCGGTCTAGATTTAACCCTAGGCGACACCGGGAGATTTTCTGAGGCGAAAAATCTCTAGGATCACGCCTTCCGTTAATCGACGGGTCGTAAGTTAGGGTCCTGGGTAGAGTCTCCTCCGCGAGTATTGGTGATTGGCACAATTAACGAAAAATAAACTAGAATAAAAAAATATTCGCTGATTAACCGAAAAAAATTCAAGCTCTTCTTAATTTTTTGACGAAACAAACAAAAACAAGACCATAAATGACTTGTTTTTGTGTGACAACAATAACTATTCTTAATCTGATGTAATGGTATTTGGTGGTAATAATAACTCCTGCTTTAGTCAGAAAAAATAAAAACCACTTGATTCGCTTCTCGAAGGAGCCCCCACTTCACCCCTTCCGTAACTCTCTTGATAACCACGTGGCTTATGAATGGCCCCTAAATCGCAATAAAACGTGATTATTTTGAAGATTATCAAATCTGCATTTTGAAGATTATCAAATCTGCATATGTTATATACTATCTAATAGCGAATTTCTTCATTCCACCAGCTCACCTCGTTTTGAGCTGGAAGCGCACTAACTGCTGTCAAAACCCTTCTTTATTCGCTCGATTTTGACCCAGTTTTGACCGGCTGGCTGCTCGAAGCGAACTGTAAAATTTGTCAGCTTCAACCCACCACCGCACGTGCTAAGTTCGTAAACAATTATCTGGCATCTCTTTCTTACTTGCGTCTTAAATGGCGATGACGTTTCATTATTCCTCGGCAGTTTTGCCCGCACACAGTGGAATAAAGAAATTCGCTATAAGTAATCATGGTGACATATACAAGATATATACTTCTGGTTTCAAACAGGTATATGAAGAAAGTTATTTAATATTTATATTATTATATAATTTAATTGATTTATTTAATATTGAACTTGTGAATTGTACACTAACATGAAAAGAGAATATGTATCAGTTTTTTTTAATTTCCTATAATTAATTATGTCCACATGTTAATCGTTAGTAAGCCATTTCGAATAGAGGGGTTTCATAGCCAATCGGTCTCCGAATCTGCTTAGAAAGCAAAATGATCATGGGTTCAAAACTTTCAATGGTCGGCGTGCAGCCAAATCGAACAAAAATCGAAGATTGAAAGTTTAAGCACGCCGTATGTTTTCTGCATGCTGCTACAGAGAATCTTTATTATAATATTATGGACTGATTAAAATATTTCATGAAATATAGATTTAATTAGTAAACACAGGGTTTACCCTAGAGCTTGAACTGGAAAAAATTTGAAAAATATATTTCATTTTAACCATTCCTGTGGAAAATTTTCAGGGACTTATATGAGTTTTTCCGTGAGCAAACGTAGAAGCGTCGAACCTCTGGAACCCCTACATTTACTAGGAGCACTAAAATTCGCAGGAATGGTAAAAAGCTATAATCTCTCATGTTTGCTAGTTGGAGCTGCCTCAACTTTTTACACTTTTGTCGACCGGTTTTAGATCGTAACACTAGCCCGCTCTTGAACTAAAAAAGGGAAATCTAATAAACAGAAGACGGCTTTTGAACAATGAAACATAGGGGAACCGTGTGTAAAATGGAAAGGTGTGGTAAAATGGACATCTGCTTGAATCTCGACTATTACGTTGAAAAAAGTACAAACTTCATTAGCACCTTATCTTAGAAGCACTAGAAGCTATTTGAGACGAACTCTGCGACAGGAAACAGTCAAACAACTAAAATAATAAACAAAAGCACAAGACACGTGCAAATTCGTGATGTTATTTTTGGCTTACAAGAAATAACCTTTTTTTAAAACATTTTTTGTTAGGGTTTTTGTGCAGATAGCTGTACTGAGTTAACTAACCACCAGGAATCATTTAAGGTTCGTAATTATTTGAATGATATATCAAAGTATTTTCAATAAACTTACAAAAATGGACAGCCCATAGCAGTGGTAAAAACATTGGGCATATTGCCATTTAAAATTCTAGATACTTGGACCGACGAACAGATGGCCGCGGCTAAACGTGCAGTTGAATGCGGAATGTCCATAAAACAAGCTTCCATCATTTTCCAGTTTCTTGCGGATAATGTCATATATTGTTATTGATTCTACTGTGTCACGTGTTATGGAACAATATTTTTCTACCAGTGATAGTAAATTCAAGGTGTTCATATTTCCACCTCCCTTTGTTTATTTTACCCACACGTGTCCATTTGACCCAAAAAAAAAACTCTTTTTAAAAAAGCTCAAGAAAACTTTGAAATATACTATATTTCGACTCATGGTTTAAGTATTTAACTGTAAAAAAAAACCTAGACCTAGCGGTCAGACCCAGCCTTTCTCATTCAAACTTTTATTTGTAAAAATAAATTTACATGAACGCTTCGATCCAATAAATGTATATTCACTCTTTGGGTTCTAAAATATTAACGTTGTAATTGAAGTATAAAATATGAAATTTGAGGTAATGTCAGTGCTTAAGAAATAGCGAAATAACTCTTAATTTCGAACAATGCAATCACGAGCGATACCGGGAACGTTGAAATAGTACGATACCTCATTTAAATTATGTTGAGGCCACATATACCGATCAAAGCAGGTATAGTTTTAAATAACAGTCTTTGAATTTCTTTTCTTTCCATAACTTTTGAGCCACGTATCAAATTGTTATGAAGTTTGTTATTTGTAAGTTTGAGAGATGACTCGTTCGTATGACACTAGTTATGTTCAAATAAGTCGTGTAATCTTTGAGATAATAGACATTCGTTGTTTTATTAACAATTTTCTACATAACGGTTGCTTAAGAGCCAGTTCGCGAGAACCGCAACTGCCTTACTGAGGGACTTCGTTTTGATGTTCTCCGAATGGGCTGAAATTTTCAGCGTTTGTTTGTCTATTCAAGGTAGGAAGTTTTGCAAAATTTAAATTTTTTTCATTGAGGTTAAGTGGGGTAAAACGGCCCCTGAAAATGATATGTCCAAAAACGTCCAAATTCTAAAAAGTGCAATAAATCCTGCTAGACTCGATGGATTTTTCAAAAAATTTGTGGTATTATTCTACACTAAGAGTACTTCAAAACGCATGGTCACAATATATGGCAAAGAGGTAGCATGACGAAAAAAGTGCATTTTTCTTTTTAAAATTGTCAATTTTTTTTGTCATCCTACTCTTCTCAAAATCGCTAGAAATAATATCTGATTATAGCGTTTTATAGACCAACTCAAGAGCTTCAATGTCATGTATAAGCCAAATGGGGTAATACGGCCCCAGAAGGTTTTTTTTTCAAAAAACCGTCAAAATCACTTAAAGCACTATATTTCTTGCTAAACTTAATAGATTTTATCGAAAATTGGACAATCACTCTACCTCACCAGAACTACCTACTTTACCAGAAGATACGCCATTTGGGGTAAAACGTTCCTTGAAGAATTTTGTTTCGAAAAATGCCGACAAAATCACCAAAACTGCAAGAACTCGGGTTGAACTTGACAGATTTACCATTTTACCCCATTTGGCACACTTGGCTTATAAATGACATTAAAGCTCTCGAGTTTCTCTACAAAACGCTATATTCAGAATTTTTTTCTAGCGATGTTGCGAACGATCACCTTCAAAATTGACAATTTTTAAAAGAAAAATGCTTTTTTTCGTCATGCTACCTCTTTGCCATATATTGTGACCATGCGTTTTGAAGTACTCTTAGTGTAGAATAATACCATAAATTCAGGAGCAGCAGGAGTTATTGCACTTTTTAGTATTTGAACGTTTTTGGATATATCATTTTGAAGGGCCGTTTTACCCCACTTAACCTTAATGAAAAAAATTGAAATTTTGCACAACTTCCTACCCTGAATAGACCAACAAGCGCTGCAAATTTCAACTCAATCGAAGAACATCAAAACAACATGTGGTTGTGCCTCTCGCGAACTGGCTCGATTATAATCAATAATGAAATGGGAACATACAGCGCAGCCAAACTTTGAAACCACGTGTTCAAACATAATTCATCAGTTAACCCTTAACTAGGCCGCTCATCTGATAATAATATTGATCAAATCGGTTGTGTAGTTTCTGAGATAATGAAGTTACAGTTCGATTACAGTAAAATTCAATAGGGTGTTATGAGGCAGCTAGACTTTTCATTTGACACTAATTTTGTGGAAATCGGGTCAGCCATCTCTGAGAAATGTGAGTGAGTCCAAGTAGTCTTCGGAATATGTTCCTGTTCATAGCTTGATTTCATATTTTTAAACATAACAGGCAAAATAATAGTCCGATTGCGAAACAAATCAATAGGGTCTTATGGGGCAACTAGACCTTCCATTTGACACTGATTTTATGAAAATCGGTCCAGCCATCTCTGAGAAACACGTTTCTTTTCATTACTTTTGAACCACAACTTCAATCTTTATAAAATTCAAAAGTTAAGGTCATTTCAGGTAGTCCGTTCATTTGAAACCAATTTGGGCAAATCGGTTGTGTAGTTTTCGAGATAATGATGTTTCATGATTTTTACATTATGATACATAACCTCTAAACTAAAAATCCGATTACAATAAAATTGAATTGGGTCTTATGGGACAATAAGACCTTTCTTTTGCAATTATTTCATGAAAATCGGTCCCGCCATCTCTGAGAAAAGTGAGTGAGAAAAAAAAATTTGCACACACACACACAAACAGAAAATGCTCAGCTCGTCGAGCTGAGTCGAGTGATATATTCCATTCGGCTCTTTGGAGCACTTTTATACTTTCGGTTTTGCAAGTGATTGCTATACCTTTCTAGGAGAAAGGCAAAAATTGAGAAATGGCTTAGGGTGTCCATTTTATCACCCCTTTCCCGAGTATCTAAACTTTACTTTAAATATGCAAATGAACCAATTTGATATTATCGACAACATTAGAATCGATTTGCTAGCTTCTAGTTGCGTTGAAATGGCCAAACAAATTTTTGAATCTAAGACTTAGTTTAAAAAGTAAACATAAAAATTAGTTTTTATATATTGGACCTAATCAACTTACTCGATTATCACAGCAACGGGCGAATGGATTTAAATGCTTGTAATGGTTAGTATTTAAACGGTTTTATGTTAGAGACGATTTATTTTTTCTCGGACAGTTTTTTTTATCTAAAATATAATTTAATTATGTTCAATTTAGTGAAACACAATCAATATTACGCAAGTATATATGTTCAAAACAATGCGGCTAGCGTACTCGCTTCCCCACCTAATATGAGCCGTTGAGGAACAGAGTGGTCTAAAGACCATTTTTTCGAAAATGAGTTTTTTGCATAAAACGCATCTACTCAAGAAACTGAAGTTGGGAAATAAAGAAAATTTCGAAAAATCGAACTTTAAAGCTGATTTATACCGTATTGAAATTTCGTTCGAAACAGAATGACCATTCTGTTTCGGAGCAGAGTGGTCTATGTACATAAATCGGTGTAATACTATCATGTAACACGTAACATGTAGCATATTACATATGATAATGAACATGCCACTTGTTTCATACATGTCACACGTGATATGTAACATGTTACACGTAATGTAGCACGAAAAATGTAACATGTAAAATATTATGTAATATGTAACATGTTGTGTTACATGTAATGTAACACGTGACATCTTACATGTGACATGCTATATGTATCATATAACATGTAATACTAGCCATTTTATACGATTTACCGTCATTTACCAGGTTTGTGTACATAGACCACTCTGTTCCGAAACGATTCGAGGATTCCAGTGAATATATATATGAAGTCAGAGTAGTTTATGTACATTGGTGAGATGAAATCACTTATTTCGCAAAGAAACTGTTAATTTTATGTATTCCCATGGTAAACCATTTCATAACCTTTATGTTAGAACATTTTGTTTAAAAGAATCCGTTGAACGGAATTTTATTGAGAGATTTTTCGAAAATTGCTTCTCCTGAAAAATTTGCTCGATGGCACATAGACCACTCTGTTTCGCAACGGCTCATATAAAGCCACGGTTTGCACAACGGAACATAATGCAACAAATTCTTGCATTTTTTTGAATCAACTGAATTGGCGGTGGTCACACCGCCGGAATCCATGAAAGCTGCTTTACTTTACACTCAGTTTGCATCAGTTGGACGATAGTCACTCGCAGCAAAGCAGTGCAAAAATTGGCTCATTCAAATTTACAGTTACCCCAATTTGAGTCTTCAGCTTCAATAACATCATCTCTATCATCACCGTCATCGAAGAGGTGCAAAATCGCGAAATATTGCCCCTTTCGGAATCCAACAGAGGGGAACATAGCCGGCAAGCACTGCAAGCAAGCACAGTTTCTGTCGAAAAAAGTGGGCTACGAAGCGGAGGCAAAAGCGGGTCCCGCTGAGTGCACTTGATCAGATTTCACTTATTGATTAATTCGATTAAGCTTCATTTCAGCTGTGTTCGCATCCTAATCTCATTAACCTTGATCTCGTGCTGAAGACAGCTGCATTTTCGGCTAAATCCACACGTAACCATTACCTGAGCTGGCGGCAACTGCTGTTTTGGGAAACACCGCGGCAACAAAAAACACTTTCGTCTGTTTTGATTTGTTTTTGATTCATAAGTTTGCCAATTATTTAATTACCATCTTTCTACATTTTTCCACAATCAGATTGATGAGTTTCGTTTCTTCAGCACCTTCGTTGCACTACGCAACCATGGATGTTGGCTTCAAAGCATAAGAATGTAACTACTGAAATAAGAATGAACATGAAACAGGCAAACGGGATGTTGAAGTTATTTACTTATCATGACTCGTGAGTTACTTTTGTTGGTCCCAAACTATTTTTTCTCGGTTTCCCGATTCACGGGATTGAATTGATCGCTTACATTGCGCACGAGAAGTACTCATATAGTGATCAGCCGATCCGTAAGTACGAATTGGGCCACTCTAGGTTGTTTTCCCTATTTAGTTCGCTTGGTTTTGATTTCGTATGATTGATTCGATTCTTGAATTAAATTATAGATTGGGATTGTTTTAGTTGTATAGGATGTCATTTTTTGTAATGTTCATGTTTAGTTTGAATCGCCTCAAAAATTCCTTTAAATATGCTGGTTGACTTAGTATTTATTACACATTAATAAATTTGTTTTAATCTATCGTTTGAGATCACTGGAATGTGAATGGTTTTAAGCTTTCAGTAACACTGCTGCAATTATAATTTACTTTCCCATTGTGTCTCAATTGAACAAAAGATTACTTGATATTAATCACTTGCTTTCGCAGCGGGTAAGTGCTGTGTATACCTCTAAACCATTGGAGCTGTTGTTCCATGATTAGATTTATTTTTTCAGACCAAAATAAAATGCGACGAACCTGCTCGCTGATCGTTGGTATTTGCAATTGTTATATTTTTTGTTAACCTGAATAAGCAGGACGAGCGTTTATATAGTCTGATGTTTTCCAGTTTACATTGTTACGCACTAGATAGTTTGAAAACCTCGACTTGGTTATAAATGAGCTCTGTTCGAAGCAAACTTTCAACTTTCATCCTATACAAAGCTGGAGCTGTTGGAGATTGACTATGTGGGAAAAATGATCGGTCGGTTACCCATGTGAGTACATGATAGATTTCTATTTGTCTAACATCGTTGAAGGACGCTTTATTTATACAACCATTAGCCAGACAGTCACGCTATATTTATAAGTTATGGTTTCTCAAATCCTAACTGGCGACAACGATTTTCAATAAAATAAATACTTAAGATCTACGATTTAAATCAGCTACTATAAGAGTCTTAAGATACACGACTAAAATCAGCCTGCCAAACTTCAAATTAATTGGTCCTCTAAGGCCGTTACAATTTTCATTTTATGCCGCCCCCCTTTCAAAAATCTTGAAATCGGGTAGGGGAAGGTAAAGTCGTTTCGTTAATATTATTGCTTTTTGGCAGCGTATATGCTGAATATAGTAACATGCAAGTCCAGTGGCAGCGAGAGTGTCGTAAAAAGGCAAGCGAAATGATTAATAATAATAATAAAGTGCTATTTTTCAGCATTTATTTTAGTGCAAGCTGCAAACGTCGTAACTTGCATAGGAAAAAATGTGTTTAACAAAAAGTGAAATAAAGATGTTTTTGCATATGAAATGCCAAATACTATCAAATATCTAGTGCAGGGGTTTCTAGATCTTTGTTTGGCGAAGCACTTTTTCATGCCAAAATATTTAGAGGAATATATATATATATATATATATATATATATATATATATATATATATATATATATATATATATATATATATATATATATATATATATATATATATATATATATATTGTAAAAAAACACAAAGCAGCTGGAAAGGGCTTCATCTTAAAAGTTAGGGCCGAAAACAAACTACCTCATTCGCCCAGTCTATAAAAAAAAACAAAAGACATAACACTCCCCGATTCTGTACATAGAATTTTCTTCCGCTTTTTGTTTTATATACTGAGGTCGTTGCAGAAAGCCTTTGTTGGAGGGTAAGCCTTTGTTGGAGGGTATCAGTATGGTTTTCGGGAAGGTCGGAACAAATGTACTTCGCGTTAAATCCTTGACAAGTAAAAGGTTACTTGCAGACTCATCATTTGTTTTCAGACTTCAAAACGGCATACGATTCAGTTAAGCGCATCCTGTTATGAGAAATAATGCTTGAATAGTGTTCCCAACGAGACTGATTAAGCTGATTCGTGCTATCCTTGACGATTTCTTATCATGCCTCAGGATAGCGTGCGTAATTTCGGAGCCGTTCGCTAAGTTGGTCGGTCTGAAGTAATGTAATGGGCTCTCGAATCTTTTGTCAAACATTACCTTAAAGGGTGTAGTACGGTGAGCTGGCGTGCAAAGAAATGGTACCATTATCTTGAAGTCTCATATGCTCCTTTGCTCTGTGGGTTCTATTGATATCGTCGGTATTAATCTCAGAGCAGTGGAAGAGGCATTTCAAGAGGAAAGCAGCGAGAATTGGACTTACCATCAACTCTACCAAAACAAAGTATATGGTGGCTGGTGGAGAGCGTGGAAGCTCATCGAGGACCTTTTACTGTTCACGTAGCCAGCTGAAATCACGCATCATGCATGTCAACACGAAATATTCGCTCTATAGTACGCTGATTCTCTATGGCCATGAGTGCTGGTCAATGAAGAAGACCGATCGACAAGCACTTGAAGTCTTCGAGCGTAGGATCCTGCGTTCAATACAAGGCGGAAAACTGGAGGATAGAGTGTGGTGCAGGCTAATGAACCACGAGATGTACCAAGCATACTAACCCGCGAATATCATCAAGCTGATCAAATACAGCAGGCTACAGTTGGCTGGCCATGTGACACGAATGCTGGTGGAGCGACCAGTGAAGATAGTTCGTGGTGAGCCCCTTACTCTATGGATGAATTGGGTAATGAGGACACTCGGGGGGGTTTACGGACTATTGGAGAAAACTAGCTCAAGATCGAAAGAAGTATGTGATAAGTTTAAAGAAGAACACATTTACACATAATACACATTTCATTAAGTAGATACCGATCAAACGATTATAACAAACAGGTAACACAAATATATCTGAACTTGATAGAAATAACAAAGCTTGTAATATTCTTGATATACCAGAATGATAAAAAGTACAGAATTATATCAAATTCTGTTATCATACACTTAAATGTTCAAAAGTGTGTTTTTTAAAGCATATCCATAACAAAATTAGTTATTCAATCAAAAAAATATTGTACATTATAACAAATCCTGATCTTTTTCTGCCAAAAACCTTACAAAACTTACTATTATTTGTAATAATCAGTAAGTAACTTTGATAGAAATTTTGATATTTTAACTATTAGCGAGACCACACAAGTTGATACAAAAGTTCGTGACAAAATATCAAGATTTGTTATAATCCTGATATTTTCGACTGATCGGGATGTCTCAAAAAACAATACCGCCTCTTTGAAGTCCTCAGTTGTCGACCATTGGACGCTTATCCTGTACCTACTACTGATGCTGCTCACTACTGCTTCTACTAGAGGAAGTGCTGCTGCACCAGTTAACCCCGCTAATATCGCTACATTCCGAATTACTAGGTCTAATATTCTGTCGACCGTGCTTGGTAAAGCGATCATATAATTACCAATCGGAATCGAAACCTGCATTTCAACAATAATTGACCATTTTCAATAGTAGAGTTGCTTGCCATATTAGGGCTCGAGAATTTTTGAGGTCTGACTATGTGATAACTTAATCTTTAGGCAGATAACAAAAGATGATCGGGTGTTGCGTATTACTGAAGGAAAATATAGTTCAGTGTGTTCTGAGAGGCATGGAGATGAAGTAATATTCATAACTGTTCCATCATTCAAAATGAAGTGTAATTTAATTAGGAGAAAATATACGTCTTCAATTAGGCATTAAATTTATCCTGAAGAAGACAATTTGCTGTTTAATTCAATATCGAATAAGATGCCGATCAAATCTTTGCGCTATGTTAACACTGACTGTTCGAATAAGGTATTCTTTGTGATAGATAACACGATGAACGTATTTTGAACGCCAGCTTTGCGGAACGTTGGTGTTGTCAAAAAAGGTAACTTTTCATTAAAGAAGTGGCCGGCTGTTGTATCTACTACTGATGCTGCCCACTACACCTTCCTCAACTGCTGCTTCTATACACTGCCACTGCTGAAACAGGTCAAATAGCACATTCCGAATTACTAGGTCTATAATTCTGTCAACCTTGCTTAGGAAAGCAATCATATAACGACCAATCAGAGGTCGAATTTTGCGTTTTGACAAGGATTGACAATTTTCAATAGTACGAATAATAAAATTTTCAATTTTCTGCATTCAGGAGGAATCTTAGCAGATTTTCCAGTCTATTACTGCAAGAACGAAGGAAATCCATTGAAAACTAACCGATTTATTAGCATTTGAAATTGGACTTATTTCTCACTTTCTCCGGTTTAAGATGATTTTATGTAGCAGAGTATGCAGCCGAACTTCCTGAGAGACGTAGTTCTACGTCAAAATATGATTAAATCGCAAGCTTTCCAACCAACCGGGGCAAAACGCCCTAGATGCAGTATAATATGCCCCATGCAATAGCTTCATTCAGCTCAGCACGCGAAGTGAAACAACACAGTCTCAAAAGTGAACGCTAATGCAATGAACATATCAGTACGACTAAAGGTGGGGCATACCGCCCGGAGATGCAGTGTAGCAGGAAGCATCAAATATTTAAGCAAATTATACAATTTTCACCCATTCTTCACCTGATACATCTGCTTATAGATTCACTCGATATATGAGCCTATGTGCCATCGAGCAAATTTTATATATATTTAATATATATATATATATATATATATATATATATATATATATATATATATATATATATATATATATATATATATATATATATATATATATATATATATATATATATATATATATATATATATATATATATATATATATATATATATATATATATATATATATATATATATATATATATATATATATATATATATATATATATATATATATATATATATATATATATATATATATATATATATATATATATATATATATATATATATATATATATATATATATATATATATATATATATATATATATATATATATATATATATATATATATATATATATATATATATATACACCCAACGCAAAAACGGGAAACATTTTAATACTTTAGAGCAATTTTTTATTACTTATTGTGTCTTATGACTGCGCATTATACACAAATAGTAATAACCGAAAAGTAACAAAAATTATGACGGGCACACGCTTGTATATGTTTCTGCAGGAGAACATACAGCCAAGCACCGCAGTGCATGTGTAGCAAGACTTCACTCGCTGCATTTGTATTGGTGCAACGATCAGATTCAATTTTGCTCCCTTCATCCACACATAATGAGAATCTTACCCGTCAACGTCAACCTCAAATGTCTAATAAGAAACACTTTCGTTTCGTCCCCCAGTGTTTACATGAAATAAATATATGTTATACTGTCTGAACAGAGTTGCCGAAGTTGCGAATATTGTTCTGGATGGGCACGAGTTTTGTATTTTCAAACAGGTGCAAATGAGTTTCCATGAACCAATGAGTATGTGTTTGCTTGCAAGAAAGCGAATGTGTTTGTTTTTCTCTAACGCAGTTTACAGATCGTGATGTCATTTGAAGACGCATTTCAAATTTTTGAAATCATCAACGTTTGCATACTCTATGACGGGGAAAATGCTGCTTGGCAGCTCTTGTCATATTCTTCCTCTACTCCGTATGCATACAACGAGCGAACTAATACACGCTCACCGGATGAATTGGAGATTGAAGAAACTTGTAACATGTGCAACATATGCGACGGTGTGTGATTTTTTTTTAAACTTGAGATGGAAAGGGAGCAGTTTTTGACAGAAAAAATCTTGCATGTGGTTGAAACGACCATTATTAGATAGTCGTACTCCCGTAACACGTGCTAAATATATGACAGTATGTGTTGTTACTTGACTGGGGAAGAATTTTATTGCCTTTTTAGTAATAGGTTTGTTACCTAAAAAGCAATTTTGCGCTATTGCTTCTAAGGTAATAAGGAAAAGTTTTGCGTGTATATATATATATATATATATATATATATATATATATATATATATATATATATATTTATATATATATTTATATATATATATATATATATATATATATATATATATATATATATATATATATATATATATATATATATATATATATATATATATATATATATATATATATATATATATATATATATATATATATATATATTCACTGGAATCCTCGAATCGTTTCGGAACAGAGTGATCTATGTACACAAACCTGATAAACGACAAAGAAAATGACGGTAACTCGTATAAATGGCTAGTGTCACATGTTATATGATACATATAGCATGTCACATGTAAGATGTCACGTGTAACATTACATGTAACACAACATGTTATATATTACATAATATTCCACATGTTACATTGTTCATGTTACATTACGTGTAACATGTTACATATCACGTGTGACATGTACAATACAAGTGTCATGTTAATTATCACATGTAATATGCTACATGTTACGTGTTACATGATAGTATTACACTGATTTATGTACATAGACCACTCTGTTCCGAAACAAAATGGCCATTCTGTTTCGAACGAAATTTCAACACGGTAAAAATCAGCTTTAAAGTTCGATTTTTCCAAATTTTCTTACTTTTCCATCTTTAGCTTTTTGAGTAAATGCGATTTATGCAAAAAACTCATTTTTGAAAAAAATGGTCTTTAGACCACTCTGTTCCGCAACGGCTCATATATACGTGCAAGTACCATGTAATAAACTTTATACACTAGTATAAAAAAACCTTACGGAAACGCTGCAAGAAATTAGATCTGAAGCAGCTCAAATCAAAATTTATTTTTGTATATTTTTCGCTGCTGGTGACAATTATCAATCTTGCACAGAAGGTTGGTCCCATGAATTGGATACCCAATAGTCTCATATCTTATTTTTTGCATGTTTCAGCCCACCCCTATGACATCGCACCATGTTTCAAGGGCTAACATATCAACGTACGTGTAAAGGAGATCGCATATCACTGCCTTTCATACACATTTATTCGTCTTTTACGGCGAGATGTAGATGCAAACATGGCCAAGATCGAAAAAAGCCTTCTTCGTTGAAAAAACATTAGGAGTGATTTATTATTTCATTTCGTCAACTAATTTTATCATATAAAGGATCATCCAGAAGTTAAACAGGCAGAAGCTAACATTCAAAACTGGCTTTCGATATGCTTCAAATGTCGTTTCGTTTTTTTACGTTTGGTCTCGCAGCTTATATAGGGTATCGGAGCTATTCATGTTAGGTTTTACCTATTCTCTACAAGGGGATAAATGATATACTAGAGCGTCGGTTTCTTGCATTATGGTTCTTCATAATGCAGAGTATCTTCCTGCAAAAGATTAGTTCTCTATGACTTCATGTACCCCCTAGCTGGTATTTGGACAAACCTGACGATAATAGAGCCAATACTCTACCTCGAGAACGCGATTGAAACAAAATATTATTATTCTTCGCTCATATTCCAATAACTTCCTTCGCGAGTTTTCTTTGTAAAGAGTTCATGATTATATGCCGGTAAGAGAAGTACTCCCCTGAATAATAAATGAAATGCTGTGACAATAGCTTTTTAGAAACATATAAGTTAGACAAGTAGAGAACTGTGTTAGAGACTACGTCCAGCATGGTGTGAGTTACATCGTTTATCCTTTGTCTGTTCATTCATTTATCAAGTTAATTCAAAATAAACACAATAAACAATGATGATAACAAAAAGAAAAATTCAAAAACGCGCCTTCTAGTAGGTATTCATAGAGAGTAGTTAACGTACGTATGGAGATTGGCGAGGAGAGCAACTTTTACCTTCAGATGACCAGAACTGCCGTAATCTCGCAGACTGACGTAAGCGCCATTTTTTCGTTATTCGAAGACCCATCTTTTGGTATCTTTCTTTTAGTTGTAACTTATTCGTACGTTGTATAAAATCAAGAAAACAAAATGACGTATGCACCATTTCAATACAAACGTGACAAGTAACCCGTTCGTTTTTGGGCCGTATTGAAAAACTGATCAAATGAATGTACGTCATAATGTTATATCACGGCAGAGAAGGTCATTTAAAAAAAACATCAACAATTATGTATTTTTCACGTTATTTTTTTTGGTTTGTTCGTTAGGATACGCACAACAAAATTGACTGTGTTTTGTACAAAGCGTCCAACCGCTTTCGCCAACTTGATTGGCTGGGAGAAGGTGGTGAGGACTATTCTGCAACTGCATGGTGCTCATTTGAAACCTCTTTCCAGGGCGCTTTCCAGGGCGGAACGGAAAGAATGACTGAGTTGACTATGAACTGTTCGATTTTATACGTGAGCATGGGTATCTGATTATTGAAGTTTTGCACTATTGTTTGACTGTCAAAAAATGTTGTTATGTTAGTGTTTACAAAGAGGGCTTCACTGTTATTTCAATTTCCTATTTCAACAAATCGTGTGATTTACATCACTGTAAGTATAAAGCTGGTTGACTTGGGTGCAGACGCCGAGTGGTGCGGAGTAATGATTATGTGGCTTCCACTTCGAATTTTTTACTGAAATGGGTCTTCTAAGCAAAATAAAGCGTACTGTTTAAATTTATGCTCATTAATTGTACACACTAACTACACACCGGTTTGCTTATGTGTAAAACGAAGCATTGTACAGCATCAAGCGAGTGCACAGTTTTTATTATACGATGTTGTCTACGTTTTCTATCAGTAAAAGAATAAAAGGCGACACATGAGGAGAACATGAGTGCGCGACGCCAAGCTTTCAGCACTTTATTTCACAGAAAAATCGAGAGATTTCCTTTCAAGTGATCAAAACATTATCTGCCATCTAAAATGTGCCCACTAGCTTAGATTTAATTAAAAAAAAAGGATTTTGACCATGTTTACGTCCATCTGTTATAAATTTGAAACTTATGTTAAAAACTAGATTCATTTATAATGTTAGGTGATGTAATCAACTCCCTAATAAACAATTTTTCTATAACAAGATCCAAAGTTATGAAGCTTGTGGTATATGTTTCGTGAAATTTCGAACATACTTTAGCGAAATTAGTAAAAATTGTCTCCGAATTCGTGAAACTATACTTTCGAAATTTTTTGAGTCCACTGACATTATACGAAACTTCCCAAAATCTTACACACCTTTGATTTCAACAATAAAGATGGCATGACATCGGAAATTTTTTTTTTATTTCAGTATGGCTTCGCCATTGGCTTTTAACGGGGTTGATATACAGAGTGGACATTTTTTAAATATTTTTTAAGCAGTGTCAGTCCGTTTGGCGCTCATAAATTCTTTTACGCAATGTAATACATTTTTTTCTGATCCAAATATGTTTTTGCAGACAATAATCTCTGGAATACCCTCACTGAAGTTCCTGGAAGCTAAGTATTTGCCATATATAATACAATACTTCAACACCAACATCGCCTGACTTCGCAAAGAGCAGAGCCTAACAGTAGCAGAAATATGAATGGCTCAAGCTACGAAATTAACACGAATGGAGATATTCTCTCACAGAACCAGCAGAAGGGTTGGTGGACAATTGGTCTTATAAATGGGCTGTACAAATATATGACGGCTGAGACATTCGGCTACAAGTTGAACGCCAACGGAGCTAGTCTAAAGAAAAAACAACTCTGGACACTTGAACCATCCAACACCGGAGAAAGTGAGTATGATTAATTTGCATGCCAACATTTTTTAAACCCTACATTAATTTCCAAGAAAGTTTAACTACATAAACATAAATATAGATATTTATTGATGCTGAAAAAGCCGTGATGATTCTGTCTCATAGCTGAAGCGAGATTTTTATGTTTTGACCGGCCCTGGTAAAAATGCGATCCTCTCCCTGCAAAAGGGGCAGGATGATGTGGAGACAAATTGTTATTGTATTTTTGCAATATACTAAAACCGTGCCAAACCGTTTTCGTAGAATCACCGTTTTTTTTTTCAAAAGATCGGTAAAAAAATGCTTATATGTGGACAAACACTCAGAATTTTGATATTTGGCTTTAAAACAGAATGGCTTTGAAAAAACGTTGAAAATTTTTAAATGGCGCCAATGTTGAAATGTGTTCGAACTCGGGGAAACTTGTTTCCGCGTCAAAATACATAAAAAAATCCTACATAGAAGTCAAGGCAAAAAAATGTTGCACTGTGTAATTGAACGTTGTTTGTATTAAATATACGTTCTAAAAGTAACTATCGCAGGAAAACATGTTCATTAGTTGAAATAAACACTTAAGGGGGAGCTCTACACTCAAAATCGAAAAATAATGAATTTGAGTTTTTTTTCGGATAATTAGAGTAACGTGATATGTTCGGGTATTTTGGCTATTGATTATGGTACATTTGAAGATGTATTTTGCATGTCGAGGATGGAAATGTAATGAGTATTACGCTGTTGGCAACTGGGAACGTGTGTGCTTCTTAAATCAGTACCTAACTGTTGGTAAGTTTCTCCAGCATCCACTGAACCGATTTCACTGAAATTTCTTCTATCATTTAAAAATGGATTATCTAACTTGTCACTATATTCGCATCCATAACATGTAAAATACCATTCAAATATACCTTAATCAATAGCTATAATATCCGAACACTTCACCTCAACCCTAAACATCCGAGAAAAAAATTACGAAAATTTATTATGTTTCAACCTTCCAGAGTAGGGTCTCTCCTTAAAAACTCCAAATTTGGTAGAATAGCAAACTCGTAACCTTAAGCTTATAGAGCCCGCTTTGACATGCGATTGGTCGTGAATTCTAACCTTAATAGAATCGGACCGTCCGGTTTCAGAAAAACTTTCACGTGTAGAGGGAAGGATAAAAATTTTAAAATCCGTCACTTACCATGGTGACAAGGTTACCTTCTTTTCCGTTATAGTGGTTAGAGATGCAGAGGTTAACTGAGTTTTTTGCAACAACAATCGTGAGACTTTCTTTTTTCCTTCCTTAACCCCCCTTTATCTATCTACTGAATTGTTGTACATTGAAGATGGTAAATTAATTCCGAATTATCCATATTAACGTTGTTCTTCGTGCAACTTCACTAACTCAGATCCATCCCGAAGGGGCAACTACGAAATGTGTGAAAGTTCAAGCTCAGTTAACTTAAAAATTACAATATTTTGTAATATTCGGGCATGAATACACAACAATCTCAGTGTTTTACCTCAGAAAACCAATTCCGCGCACTTCTTCACACGGCTACTGCGTGATTTTAATAAAATCGTTCAATAGCGAACTACTTTCTACATTAACCATTCAATACCACCACTCAATATACTACCAATACTTACATATGTTCAAAGCACAAATCTCGATTTTTCGGAAACAACTTTAATTTGTAGAAATATGTAATAATGCAAGTAATAAAACAATAACCTTAAGTAGTCAACTTTTCGATCGTATTATGTACACAACCCTTATATTATTTTGCTGCCATAAATTTTCTCGAAAAAAATTATCAAGCAATACTATTGATTACCCATACAATAAATTAAACATTTGTATACAAACGATAATCAAATTTAAAGTTTCCATGTTCAAAAAGTACATAGTATATCATATCATATCATATCATATCATATCATATCATATCATATCATATCATATCATATCATATCATAGGATCACGTACTCGAAAACCCTTTAAGTACAAATTTTCCTGACAAAATTTGAAATTTATTTAAAAAATGCAAAGTGCATAAGGAAACGTAAGACAATCGTCACTCTCTTAGTTCAGCGGTTCTCAACCTTTGGTTTTTCGCGTACCCCTTGGCGACATTTTCTAAATCAAATGTGCCCCCTGGTTTGAAATGCTCTCGCAGAATGGGAGAGACTACCTAGTCTTATTGTGGTGGTCTAATGTAGGTTTCGGATTGAACTATAGTTTGTTTGATTGCTACAGTAATGGTTTAAGAGGAAGTTTGAATAACAAGTGAAGTATTATAACGGATAATGGCTTTGTCCGCCATTACTGATTTTTCTTTCGCGTACCCCCTGAAGACTTTCGCGTACCCCAGGTTGAGAACCGATTAATTACCGCGTGATTACGCGCATTACTACGCAGTGCGCAGCTGAGACAGTAAACTCTGATGATCGAGTGAAGTTAAAAAAATCGAGCGTGGTCCAGGTTTCGTGGCCGTAGAGGACTACCGGTCTGATCAGTGTTTTGCACATGGTTATAGGATATATAGGATGGAGAAACAAACACCCGGAAAGTATTTTTGTTTGATTTTACTATGGTATACATATATGCTAGAAATACGCATGTTGATACATGCGTAGAGTTCCAGGCAAACTAAACAGTTTACCCAGCCCAAATTTGCAGTAACTTAAAGGTTACTTAGTTTAACTTGTATTGAATAACGCATCATCACGGGACTTTTCATTGGACACTGTCCTGCTCTTGGTCATTTAAACAGCAACAGCAAGTCCCAACCAACACTTACCGTATTTGCAACGCTGAACCTGAGAACTCAGCGCATTTTCCCTTCTTTTGCAGGGCTTTTGCTTCATCGAGGTTCAAGTTCTTCGAAAGTTACTTCTCATCTCATGTACTACCTACCGAATTGAAGCACAGGCTTGCAACCAACAAGCTCGACTCCATCAATGAGTTCAATCGCCTTGTAATCTGTGTACAGCAATCGGAGCCAGCTACAAAAGGCAACCATCCCTGTCGCTAGATTTGCCAATAACATTTTCGTCTAAACTAGAATAACGCTAAAGAAAAAAAACTGAAAAAAATGGATATAAAAAAATTGAATGAATAGCAAAAAATTGTAAGAGAGCTTTTCGGTGATGCTTACTGCATCCAATGTTAGTTTTAAATACAACAAAAAATCACTCACTTCAATCAGAACTGTTCTGTTACGGGTTTTCTTTCCCTTTGATGTTATTGTTATCTCCTTTAACAGCAGCAAAATTTAAAACTGCCTGATCAATTTATCTCAAGATTATAAAAATGAAGGTTTTTTCATTTACTTTAACTTTCAACAGAAGTACTGATGCAACACTTTTTTACGTTACATCAGTGAAGCTTGAATTTCAATTTTCTCTGAGTTCGCTATCTCTTGGTATCTAATTATCCGAACATATTCTAAACTGCTACGTAACAGAAAATATTTTGAAGAATGCCGCCTGTATATAACATTTTTGTGATCGATTATTTTTATTTTTAAATAACATATTAGGCTATCATTGGAATTGTTTTTTTCCACGACCTGATAAAATCTATTTGTTAGTTTCTAAATAAAGCTAATGTTACTTGCCTTTTTCATCTCATCAATGTTATGTAGTTCATATTTTGGCCGTGTTTCGTGCTAAAGAATAGAATAGGCTGGAAACGTTGGTAAGAATTGTTACAATGATTTATTAATCTACAACATTTACATTCTAAAAATATTTTCGAAAACCAATCGGAGCTTGAGCACATGAAAAATCTGGATAAAACGGAGAAATATACAAAAAACTCGAAGATTCTGGGATTAAACTGTTTGACTGTTGAACTGTTTGAACACACGTACCTTCTAATGTTTGGGGTCGTTCCTAAACCACATGGTCATGTTTTGATCATTTCTTATACCTCCCGTACCCCTCCGTGGTCATTCGTGGTCTTTTGGCCAAATCCCCCCCCCCCCCCCCTTTCGACTTTAACCACGTGGTCTTTTCATTTGTCAAGTGCCAAAAATTCGCTTAAATTTTTTACATTTTTATTATTAAACTTTCAGTACATTCTATATTTCTAAAATGCAAAAGCTTCATTCTTGACTTGGTGGCAACAATATACTATAAAACATGAAAAAAGATCACGTGGTCATTTCGTTAATCCCCCCACCCCCGTGCGTGGTCTTTATTGGTCTGTTGACAAACCCCCCCGTCCCCCTCTTCATGACCACGTGGTTTAGGAACGGCCCCTTTTAATTGCAGTAAGTCTATGTAATTCGAGTATACCAGACATATAGGGTTTGAAATATTCCCGAGAATAGATTTCCCGGGAAACGGGAATGAAAAATCTCATTTCCCGGGAATTCCCGGGAACCGGGAAAGGAAAAATCCTTAGCTGTTGGCTCTGGAGACACTGCTATGCCAGCTACCAATATCTCCGATAGTGAAGTTGCTACCCAAAACGAAAGTGGAGCTGTCAAGCGGGCGGAAGCACCAGACGACAACTAGGAGACCAACTGCATACACGTCGAGTAAAGGAGTGAATTTGCAAACCACAACTTATTGTCCAAATTTAAACAGTGAATTACAGCTAAAGATAAATTAAAATTTGTTTAAATAAAATTAGTCATATAATAGAATTAAAGTATATTAAAAAATAGGATTGAGTAAAAATAAGTTATATAAAATAAAATCTAACCTAACAGACTGTGTCTGAGCAGAGATTACCGCCAAGTGGAGGATAAGCAGAATTTGCCTGTATTACTGTAGGAAAGACCGTTTATGTAAGTCGCATTAGATTATATTAAAAAAATCAACTGAATATAAATATTTCACAGCTAAAAGCTGCATCCGCTAAAAACTGCGTGCTGCTAAAAAGAACTCGGTTCCTCATACAACTCCGCTATTTCGGAACATTAGCAAAAATGAGATTTCAAATAAAGTTTATTAATAAAAAGTTTCAAACTAACATTTACAATTCAATTATCAATTGAAGAACAAAATTTATTCAAGTTCACTCCAGAAATTCATGAACAATCGTCTATCAATCGCCTCAGATCCGCTGACAATTTTCGTTAGGCCCAAATAATGTAGTTCCCTTCTGTAAAACTTTGCTTAAGATCGCAGAATCACCGCTGGTGTCTGATTTCTAAAATACTTCTAAATCACTGATTCCCGCTCTTGCTACATTTCATTAGAAACTGAAGTGACCAATACTTTTAGTTTGTTGGAGATAAATCTGAGTGTTTGGCAACCAGATTTTAGAGCATTTGAATGTCAGTGTAAACTGACTGAGTTTTATTAATTTATTTATTTCTGGTCGCATTGCTTTACGGGTTTCATTTTTTTCATCAATTTACAGGTTTCAAATTTTTTTGTCAATAAACAAAGAAAAAATCAAGCAACTATCCGCTTAGTAGTAACCTCACTAGCAAAAAAAGACATGAGACGAAGAAAATATTTCTCAATTCATCGTTTACTGAATAAGACAGCATATATTTTTGACAAATAAATTAAGCAAATTATTTGATATTACACGGCAAGCAAATATTGATCGTCGTTTCAAGCAAATGTTTGCTTCGTATAATGCGCACTATGGAACTGCTCTACACTTCTACGACGTAAGTTTCGTGTTTTGATACGATATTTAGTTTTATTGCAATATTGTATGGAAAATTTTCCGAGGAGCTCGGAAATCCCGGGATCCCGGGAATCAATATTCCTATTCCCGGGATCCGGGAATCCCGGGAAATGGCAATTCCCGGGATATCGTAAATTTTTCCAAAGCACCTAGCCTTGTCAGACCAATTTGAAACAACCTGCAATAACCGAAGGCTCTTGTTATTCGTCCTTACAGTGTTGTGTTCATTTTTAAAGCATTGATTGCATCAATCATTTAATTGCTATGTTTCAGATAGTAACACTGCAATTATATGTAATACATTACAACTATGATATTATTGATAATCAGGTTGATAATATTAGTTAAACTCCTATTCAGTGCTTTCTTTATATTTTGCATGCCATTTTCTTGAAGAATAATATGTATCAACAATGTAAATAATCTTGATTTTTTCATTTTGTCTGATAGTACTTTGAGGCATTGCGTTTTGAGTTAAATTGCCTTAATTATTTAAAAAAATATATAAATTAATGATTAAAATGATTAAATGATTAAAAATATATGAATTAATTAATCTAAAACAAGCCATTTTTGTCATTCAACAAAGAACAGCATTATTGTAGGTTGAATGAGAATATAGAATTGTTGTTATTTATAGATTCATTTGATAATCACTTTTTGAAATACTTTTTTTATATGCTGTACCTAAAACGTCCTTGATGTGTAAGAAAAAGTTAGCATGTGCAATAACAGCTTTTGCTCAGACTACACCACATAACACAATACATACACTATGTCTTTTCTCATCCATCTGTTCATTATAGAGCGCTGGCAGCCTGGTACCAACTCAAAGCCAGATGTCAAAGGTAATCGTTTCTTCCGTTTTATATGAGTGATTTTTAGATCTGAATTTAGAATTTGATGTTAGTGTTTCGTGTTGGTTTGGTTTGTTCATTGACATGTTTTTGATACATCATTTAACTCATATGTACGTATTATTATATAACCATTGCAACCATTTTGTGCGCACAGTTAACATGCCACCATTTAGGTAACTGTATAAGTCGCCACCATCGTGATAAAATTGATTAGTTTGCTAAACTTTTCCTCCTACTGTCCTGCTTCGTTATTTGACCGATGTAGCATTATAAAGCTGGATGGATTGTTTACGTGCACGTTTTATCGCCACTTTCTTACTTATTGCTAACCTGATTAATTTTGCAATTAGTATATCTGAATTTAAAGAACCAACCATGTTTCTTATTAAGTCTTCCTTCTGTTCGCGAGTTACAGTAAGATTTGTGTAGCTTATCAATTAGTATGGAACGTTACTATAGTTTTCAAGATTATTTACCTGGTGACGCATTTATTTTATACCAAAGATCGGTCGAACATGGCAATATGCAACATTTGAAAAAAACTAGGGTACATAAACACAACGCGAAACATATGAATGCTATATTTGTTTTCCTTGCTTATGTTTACTTCAATTATCATTATTCTGAATCTAAGAGTAAAATTATTAGCAACTGTATAGAACCCTTTCCAGATTTTTTTGATGTAATTTAAACGAAATTTAATTAAAAGCACGCAGCACGAAACATTAAATATGTTGTTGCACTTCTTCTAGAAATATCAATTCTAGTATGGCAATCACTGGCAAAACCAAAGTTTTATGTTTTTTACGGTCAAGATTTCTTCGGAAAGACATGTCACACCGCTTTGGTACTAAAAACATGTATAACATCAATACCATTTTTAAATCAACATTTTGCAGAAGTTAGTCGTGATTCGAATAAAGATACTACTTATAGACAGTGGCGTCGGGTTTACCTGTGCAACATGTGCACTATCGAAATATTATAACCAATAAAAATAAGTAAGCATATATACGAAACCCTTCAATTTGAAGCATCAAACACTTTGGTCAGATTTTTCTTATTTCATTTAAGAAAAAAGAACTTGAATAAATGTTTGGTGCACATGTGACGAAATCAGCCACGCGACGCCTCTGCTTATAGATCAAAACGACATCTTTAGCCCATGAGCCCCATTGCCCATATATGTGCAAAGCTTTAGCCCCATTGCCCATATATGTGCAAAGCTTCAACAAAATCGAAAATGACAATAAAAGATAAAATATTGAATTTGGGACATTTTTTTTTATTTATTATTTGAATTTATTATTATATAATTTTTGCAAAGACTGCTTCACCGATTTAAACAAATTTAAAAGGGCCTGCCTCCCAAACTCTCCAATAATGAAATTTAGGAAGATTTCGAAAGTTTGAGAGTAACGGGAATAAAACAAGTTGAAAACCCGTTTAAATTCATATATTTCAAATAATGAAAATTACTTCATAAATCAGTGTAATGTTTATTATAACTCGAGGAGTACTAAAATGCATTCCAAAGGCAGCCAGAGTTATCTAAATTAGACTTTTCTACTGAAAGCAATTTACCTTGAAATCGTCGAAATAAAAAAAAAATGTCTGCATGAATAGGTCTGTTTGCGTATGTTTTGGAGCAAAAAAAAAACACAGAAGAGTTATAAGCAAGACACGATCGCAATGTTGACGTTGAACTAAAAGAACATAGACATTATTACAAAATTGTTATTTTCTTTCAAATGTATGCATTATTAATGTCAAAAATAGTTTATTATTGAAATCAAAAATTAGTTCTACTGCTGTGTTGGTGTTATTTTTTCGCTCCCATACACTTTTCGTGTTCCTTATGGGTCCCATAAGAACTGTGTAACTTTTCAGATCGATCGGTGGAACTACATTTTTGCGCCCGAATTTTAAAGTTTCCATACGATCCTATATGGGAAAAGACACTTTTTCAAAACTTTTTCTCTAGAGATGTCCAATTGACTTCTAAAAATTTATCGATACATGATATTTGTAGGAGCGGGGGCCTAGTGTGGTTGGTAACGTCTCCGCCAACCACGCTCGACGCCTGGGTTCGAATCCTACCGCCGACATAGGTGTCGATGGTTGTGAGGTGGCGTGATCCACTCACAACCAACCAAACTGGTCTAGATTCAATCCTAGCCGACACCGGGAGATTTTCTGAGGCGAAAAATCTCTGGGATCACGCCTTCCATCGCATGAGGAAGTAAAGCCGTTGGCGCCGGTCCGTTAATAAACGGGTCGTGAGTTAGGGTCCTGGGTGTGGAGTCGCCTCCCTGGGCGTCGGTGATTGGCCACAACAGTGGCGGAACTAGACCGACGGAAAATAAGCGAGAATAAAAAAAAAATGATATTTGTAGGAAATTTTCCTGTGAAAAACTCGTTATGATTGCGTTATGATGCTTGTAGAAAAAGTTATTTCCCTCAAACTGATTGAATGTCTGACGAACCGCTTACCATTGAATTTTTCTAGCAATACTGCTGCAGCATGCTACTGTTGCAAATTCAACCATGTGATAAGTAATGATATCGTGTAAAATTTATCTTGGGGGCTTCTCCGAAGATACTATGAGCAAAAATCCACCCGAAATTCTTTCTCAACCTTAAGCAAGTTTGCAAATTAAAAAAACACAGACTCGAAAAATTTATGTTTTACAAACAAATTCGCACATTCAGAATTCCTGATGTTACTAAAAACTACGTTTGAGTCATGCATGCGTTACAACAAGAAGATAAAAACACGCTATCAAAAAACGACGCATGTGCGTGTTGTCTGTTTCGAGTGTAGTATTCGTTTCTCCCTCCCAGGGAAAAGGCATTCCCTCGATGTATGTATGTACTCAGAGATATGCGAAGAGAATGTTGTGAGCCAAACGAACATGTCAAAATCCGCGCCAAATGAACAAGAAAGGTAACACATTGAGCGGTATTTCAATCAGGTACAATAAATGATATATTTATTTTCACACGCTTTCCATGTTCTTTGCTAAACAATGAATTGAGAATGCTCCAAAATGGCTTTATCACAGTGATTTTTAACTGGTGGTTCACAAACCTTTTGTATGGTCAACAAAATATTGATCAATTATGGGGAAAGTATATAAAATTAAACATAAACATAAAATTTAACACCTTCACGGTTTTTGTGATGCACTTTATTATTTCCCAGGACGTCCACCGTCACAATTATACGAGTCGGATGAAAAAGTTAGTCAACATAGCGCTTCGAGAAGAGATCTGGCACCTCTGACATGTGAAACCCAGTTGCCAAGTTAGCGATTTTTTCATCGCTTATCTCTCTTTCTCTCTCTCTCTCTCTGAGTATCTCTAGTATGTATATAAATTTTTTTTTATGCAGACATGATTCATTGGGAAAGTAATTTTAATTAATGTTAAATAAATGAAAGATTCCCAGCAACATAAATGAATCTATTTTAATTTTGACAATACAACCGTGTGGAACTTAGATTTATGTTTTCTTTGGTTTTGTGTTTGTTGAAAATATTTTATTAAATTTTTATCGACGTGACATTTATGTTTCGCTTTTTTTTCGTACAAGGTCATAAGCTTCATGCAGTATAACGACCGCAATATAATCACCACTAATGCCAGTTCGGAGTTGACTGCTTCTGCATGCTGGTTCATGAAATTGTGATAAGAGTTAGTGTAGGGAAGCTATCACTTTTTACTTCTATCACTTAAACAGAAATGAAACTTATGTGTCACAGAGTGAGGATATCCATTTTTTCTCCAAATCCTTCATAAATTTTAGTGTGCGCACTTCCGCAGAGAGAAATCACTTTTTGTCTGTAAAAAACGACTTTCAAACATAACTACATTGCATATGAAATATCGATGTAAACGGTGATTTTTTAAGAATTTTGTTTTTCTTTAAAAAAAACGCATAAAAATTACAAAACTGTATGAAATCTTTATTTGAGCCGATAAATTGGTTTATTCCATTTACTTTTTAAAGATAATTTCATTCAAATGTTGGCCACGACTACGTTTTAAATGGTCCATACGAAAAGTCCAATTTTGGGTCACTTTTTCGAGCATTTCGGCTGGTATCTCGCGAATAACGCGAGTAATGTTGTCTTCCAAGGCTGGAATTGTTGTTGGCTTATCCGCATAGACGAGAGACTTAACGTAGTCCCACAAAAAATAATCTAGCGGTGTTAAATCGCATGATCTAGGCAGCCAATTCACCGGTCCATTTCGTGAGATGGATTGCTCACCGAACTCATTCCGCAATATGTCCATTGATTCGCGCGATGTGTGGCTCGTTGCTCCGTCTTGCTGAAACCACATGTCAACAAGACCCAGCTCTTCCATTTCCGGCAAAAAAATTCAGAAATCATCGCGCGATAGCGAGCGCCATTGACCGTAACGTTGCGATTTTGATCATCTTTGAAGAAGTACGGACCAGTGATGCCTCCAGCGTGTAAACCGCACCAAACCGTGCATTTTTCTGGGTGCATTGGCGATTCTTGTATTACCTCTGGTTGCGATCCAAATGCGGCAATTTTGCTTATTAACATACCCATTTAACCAGAAATTAACTTCGTCACTGAACACGATTTTTCGGTAAAAAAGTGGATTTTCGGCAAGTTGTTCTAAGGCCCGTTCACCAAAAATTCGACGCTGCGGCAAGTCGTAGTCTGTTCATGGTGAAATGGCAAACCGAACTGAGTACATTAGACTTTGACAGCTGTCAGAATTCCCGCGTGATCTGTCAAATCTGAATACACGAAAAACCAAATAGCATGAAAATCACCCTTTATTTTGAATTTTATTGTTTTTCTACCACTTTAAAAGTTTTAAGTAGTTGTAATTCACGCAATTTTGACTAAACACAATAGGGATTAGCCGTCGGACCATGCTCCTATTTTTTCTTCTGAGTACTGTGTATTCAAAGATTGATAGCGCTAAAGTCGGATTGATTTACGAGCATTACTTTTATTTCACTCGGACGTTGGACAAACGATGAGTTTTGAAATCTACGTTATAACAAAAACATCATATCAAGAAGATAACAAATGCAATCCGAATGCACTGGCAGGACTGTCACATACGTACACAATGTCTTCGTAGCGATGTAATTACCACCACGTTCATGGCAAGCTTCTACCTTTAATAGATGGATCGATCCAGATATGGCAGTCTCCTTGATAAGATGTTTTTTGTTATAGCAACACTGCAAAATATTATTCACCGCAAGTTTCTGTCAACATCATCCTTTTGACATGTATACTGTAAAGGAAAACGATTGCAATTCACAACTACTCAAAAAGATTTTAAAGGCTGTTCGCACATATGTGAACTCTCATAGGCAATTGTCAAAATGTGCGTGATAACAGAAGGAAAAATATTTCTTTTCCTTTTTTCTCATGCCAAAATCAAATACATATACATATTCCGAATGAAACTGAACGAAAAACATGAAGGAGAGGAAGATTAAGTCCAAATGGTATAGAATCCACAAATGATCGACTTAGAGCCACCACTTCGAATCTTCAGAAGCACAAGAAGCTTCTGAAGATTCGAAGTGGTGCCTCGAAGTCGGCCGTTTGTGGCTTCAATACCGTTTCACCCTGAAAAGTTCGACGGCCAATCTTCTGCAACGTCAAGCTCAACAAACAAAGTGAATTGAACAACATAGTTCGTTTTTTGAGTGTGGAATCACGTCTAATACTGTTTCATTTTTTAATTGTCTTCATAAACATTGTTCTTATTTTTTTACTTTTATGGCGACAGATCCTATGCCGAATCCAGAATACGTCTCCACAAAACTCGGTCTTGGGTTGCTACTCTCCAGTCTCCCCTAACACCCGCTGCTCTGGCATCCTCGTCGGCAGCACACATCCAGCACGTGCGCGGTCTGCCTCGAAGTCGTCCACCTCTATCCGGTTCTCTGCTAAATATTATCTTTGCCGGTCGCTCATCCGCCATCCGTGCTACATGGCCAGCTCACTGTAACCTGCCGTGTTTCATCAGCTTGACAATATAAGCGTATTTGTATACTTCGTACAGCTCGTGATTCATGCGCCTGCGCCACACCCCGTTCTCTAGTTTGCTTCCGAGTATTGATCGCAGGATTCTACGCTCGAAGACCCCAAGCGCTCGTCGATCGGCCTCCTTCCACGTCCACGATTCATGTCCGTAGAGCGCCACCGGGAGGATCAGAGTCCTATAGAGCGCAAATTTCGTACGGATCTGTAGACTACCGGACCTAAACTGGCTACGCAATCCGTAATAAGCTCTATTCGCCGCCGCAATCCGCCTCTTCACCTCGCGGCTCACCTCGTTGTCACATGTCACGAGAGTACCAAGATAAACAAATTCGTCGACCACTTCGAAAGTATTCCCATCCATCTCCACCGCAGCAGCAACACCCGTAGAACTACCACGCTCTCTTCCAGCCACCATGTACTTCGTTTTGGCAGTGTTTATGGTGAGCCAATCCAATTCTCGTAGCTTCCCTTTTGAGAGCCGTAAAGGTCTCCTCAACTGCTCTACGGTTAAATCCAATTATATCAATGTCGTCCGCAAAGCCCAGAAGCATGTGAGACTTAGTGATGATGGTGCCACTCCTCTGCACACCTGCCCTTCGTATTGCACCTTCCAAAGCTGTGTTGAACAGCGAGTTCGAGAGCCCGTCACCTTGCTTCAGACCATCCAACGTCACAAACGCGTCCGAAAATTCGCCCGCTGTCCTGACGCATGATGTGAAACCGTCAAGCGTCGCACGTAATAGTTTAATTAGTTTTGCTGGGAAACCATAAATAATAAATAATGCTAGAGCACATTATTCGCCAAAGCTCGTTGCGTTTCACTGTGTCGTACGCCGCCTTAAAGTCTATGAACAGATGATGCGTCTGCAAGTTGGGTTCTCGAAACTTGTCGAGAATCTGTCTCAAGGTAAACAATCTGGTCCGTTGTAGATCGCCCCACTCGAAAATTGCATTGGTATTCTCCAACAAAGGCTTCCTGCAATGGCCTCAGTCGCTGGAACAGGATACTGGAGAGAATTTTGTAAGCGGAATTGAGGAGGGTTATGCCTCTATAATTAGTTTGTATTTGTATTTGTATTTGCATATAATTCATCTAACCTAGGTTTACATGAATGATTGTCAAAATCGTTTAAAATAATCGACATTTATTAAGTAGTTGCCTAAACTTATATGGCGGCACACCAAAATCGTGAAGGTCTTCCACCTTAAGGAATGTACGAATGCAGGAGGCTAGAGGTTCGTTGTCTGGTGGACGGACGCGATAGCCAACCTTCGCAGTGCGTGCCTCCGTGCAAGACGGAGGATGCAGCGTGCGCGAAACGAAGAAGAGAGGACAGAGCGCCGCGCAGCATTCAGTTCGGCAAGATCGATGCTAAAGAGTGCGATAAAGGCCAGCAAGAGGGCCTGCTTCGATAGGCTATGTGCGAGTGCCAATACAAATCCGTGGGGTGACGCCTACAGGATCGTAATGGCCAAGACTAAAGGCGCGCTGGCGCCTGCAGAGCGATCACCAGCGATGCTGGAGCGTATCATCGAGGGACTCTTTCCACGCCACGAGCCAAGTCCTTGGCCTCCGGCGGTCGAGTCTCACGTCCGACGTTCCAGTATCTCAGACATAGACCAGAGATGGTCGGCCAACCTGCCGAGCATCCAATCCGTGAGCGACGACAGCCGTGTCGAGGCAGGGGAGGAGGCAAGGGTTACGAATGAGGAACTCATCGTGATCGCCAAATCCCTAAAGGTGAGCAAGGCACCGGGACCGGATGGTATCCCTAACCTGGCGATCAGGCTGGCGATAAAAACGGCCCCCGGGCTGTTCAGGGCAGTCATGCAGAGGTGCCTGGATGACTGTCTCTTTCCGGACAGGTGGAAGCGGCAGAGACTGGTCTTATTGCCGAAGGCTGGGAAACCGCCAGGGGACCCATCGGCATATAGGCCTATCTGCCTGCTGGACACCGCGGGCAAGGTGCTTGAGAGGATCATCCTCAACAGACTGGTGAGGTACACGGAGGGTGTACACGGTCTGGCAAGTAACCAGTTCGGCTTCCGGAAGGGCAGGTCCACGCTGGACGCAATCTCTTCCGTCATCAAGACGGCGGAGGTAGCAATCCAGCGCAAGAGAAGGGGAATACGCTACTGCGCAATCGTCACGCTCGACGTGAAGAATGCGTTCAATAGTGCCAGTTGGGACTCCATAGCGCTCGCGCTCAGGAGCATCCATGTACCGGTGTCGCTGTACAAGATTCTGGAAAATTATTTCCAGAATCGAGTACTTGTTTACGACACAGAGGAGGGTCAGAAGTGCGTCCCAATTACCGCAGGAGTTCCGCAAGGTTCTATCCTGGGCCCGGTGTTGTGGAATGTCATGTATGACGGAGTGTTAAAACTCAAATTCCCTGTAGGGGTTGTGATCGTCGGCTTTGCAGACGACATAACGCTGGAGGTTTACGGCGAGTCTATCGAGGAGGTCGAGTTGACGGCCGCGCACTGTATACGCAAGGTCGAGGACTGGATGCGCTCCAGGAAACTGGAGCTCGCGCATCATAAGACGGAGGTCATGGTTGTGAACAACCGTAAATCGGAGCAACAGGCGGTGGTCAGAGTCGGAGACTGCACCATCACCTCGAAGCGATCCCTGAAGCTCTTGGGGGTTATGGTGGACGACAAGCTCACGTTCGGGAGTCACGTCGACTATGCCTGTAAGAGGGCCTCATCGGCTATTGCAGCACTATCTCGTATGATGTCCAATAGCTCAGCGGTTTATGGCAGCAAGCGAAGACTTCTTGCCAGCGTGGTTTCGTCCATACTTAGGTATGGTGGGCCAGTGTGGTCCAGAGCGCTAGGTACTAACAGTTACCGTGGCAAACTGGAAAGTACCTACAGGCTCATGTGCCTGAGAGTTGCGAGTGCGTATCGTACGGTGTCATACGATGCAATATGTGTCTTGTCCGGCATGATGCCTATCAGCATCGCCATCAAGGAGGACAGAGAGTGTTTCGACCAACGTGACACAAGGGGCATACGAGGTACCAGAAGGTCATTCTCGATGCTCCGTTGGCAGAGGGAATGGTCTAATTCCACAAAGGGCAGATGGACGCACCGACTCATACCGGAGATATCCGGCTGGGTCGGGAGACGACATGGCGAAGTGAACTTTCACCTGACACAAATCCTGTCAGGCCATGGTTGTTTCAGGCAATATCTGCACAGGTTCGGACACGCGGTGTCCCCCATGTGTCCCGAGTGCGTGGAGGAGGAGGAGACTGCTGAGCACGTCTTCTTCGTATGCCCCCGTTTCGTAAGAGCGCGGAGCAACATGAGGGCTGTGAGCGGGCCTGGCACTACTCCAGACAACCTAGTCCGGAGGATGTGCGACGACCCGGACATCTGGAACGCGGTCTGTGCGGCCGCCTCTCAGATTGTTCTGGAGCTGCAACGTGTGTGGCGGGTCAACCACCAACACGCCAGTGGTAGCTAATTACCAGTCTCCAGGTAGTTAGCTAGGAGGTTATAAGAGTAAAGAGGGTGCATCACGCACAAAAGCCACTTCCCGACGTAATACTTAACAGTCGTTCCGGGAAGACCAGGGCTGGAGACTGGAGGGGTTTTAGTGGGTCGGGACAGGGATAAGTAGGTGTCTGGGGGAGTGTAACTACCCCAGCATCTCTCCCCTAGTCTCATCCCCACACCCTGAGTTCTCTTCTCAGGTGTCTGTTTGCAGATTTCCCCGCCACCTTTAAAAAAAAATAAAAAAAAAAAAAAAAAAAAAAAAGAGGTTCGTTGTATCCAAACGTAGTGCGATGAAAACTAGGTTGTAGCAAACCAGTAGATCGTAGACTGCGTTGCGAAGCACGAAAGTTTAACAGTGACAAAAGTTTCGGGGAGTCGATTTCACCATTAATAACTTTAGCAACAAAAAGCGCTTGCTCAATTTTCCTGCGTCGATCAAGAGTATCGAGTCCAAGCAGAAGACAGCGATCAGGATAAGGAGGCAGGTTAATTGGATCCCACCAAGGCAAGTTTCTCAATGCAAAACGGATGAACCTCTTTTGCACACGTTCGATACGAATAGTCCATACCAGTTGATTAGGGCACCAAACCATGCTTGCGTTTTCGAGAATAGGCCGAACCAATGAGCAATACAGTGCTTTCAAGCAGTAAGGGTCGTTGAAATCACGAGCTATTTTGGAGATGAAGCCAAGCTGACGTGTGGCTTTAGCAATGATGTTCGAGCGATGCAAATTAAAAGAAAGTTTCGTGTCCAATAAAACTCCAAGGTCGTTAATGTGATCCACCCTCTCAAGTTTCTGATCGTCAATATGATAGTCGAAAACTATTGGATTCAACTTGCGATGAAAAGTTATAACGCGGCATTTGGAGACACTCAGAAATAACCAGTTTTTACGGCACCAGCCTACAAATATGTCCAAGAGCTTTTGTAAACGGCGACAATCATCAACGGTGCGTACTTCGAGGTATAATTTCAGGTCGTCAGCATATATTAGTTTTACACCAGCACCTAACAGCAAGGTCACATCATTGAAAAACAATGTAAATAGTAGGGGGCCCATATTGCTTCCCTGTGGAACAACTGAGTTATTCGTAAATGAAGATGAACAGCAAGTTTCAATTTTTACGCGCAGTACTCTACTGCGTAGATAGGAGCTCAACCATGCAGTGAATTTCTGGGAGGCACCGAGTCGCGAAATTTTCTCAAGCAGTATATAATGATCAATTTTGTCAAACGCAGCTTTCAGGTCCGTGTATATTGCATCAACTTGGGCTTTTCGTTCTATGTTGGAGATGCATGTCGTTGTAAAATCGAAAATATTGGTGCTAACGGACCGGCCGGGCATAAATCCATGCTGCTCAGTAGAAATGTAGTTTTTAACACGAGATAAAACAAACGTACTCACGATTATTTCAAACAGTTTAGAAGCGGCCGAAAGGCTAGTTATTCCTCGATAGTTCCTCACGTTCCGACGATCTCCACTTTTGAATACCGGAAACATGAAGGATTGTTTCCAAATTTCAGGAAATTGACCTTGTTCGAAAGACTTGTTAAAAATACATGACAAAGGTTCAGCCAAAACAGGTGCGCAACGACCAAATATTACCGCCGGGATACCATCACAAAGCGGCATTCATTCGGCGGTATTCATCACTCGATAGTTTAAAGTTGCGTTTCGTTTCACAGGTTTTCCAACGACGATATCTACGCTGCCAACAATTACGTTCTCGTTTTAGCGCACGTAAATGCTGGGTGGACCAGGGAGGGGAAGCGGGTGCCTTAACCAGTGGCAAATTCGAACTTAACCACTGGTACATGGTATCGCAAAATATCGCAGCCATATCGTCAACGTTATCTTGCTCTTGTAGAATGGTCCAATTTAGGCTCGTCAGGTGGTCAGTAAAAGCAGTAAAGTCTAGTTTACGGTAATTTAGCACTCTAACAAATTCTCGATCGGGGGAACAAAAGACCAAGTCCAGTGTACGGCCCAGATGGTTGCGCTCATTATTTGCTTGGCGGAGATTCAAGTAGTTCATACCATCGATTAACGCTGAAGCAGCAGCAGAAAGTTGAGATGAACTGTTATACATCATACCGTCGTCACTGTTGTCCCAAACTATGCGTGGCTGGTTATAATCGCCACAAATCAGAACTACTTCATCGTTCACTGGGTACTCACTATTACTACATAGCTCCGCAATTGAGGCAATATGCGAATCGATCACATTAACCAGCTGGCTTTTGTCAGGAGGGATGTACACACCACATATTAACAGTTTTAAACCACGAATTGAGACACGCACGCACACTTGCTCCAAGCAACGACCATTAATTGTTTCAGCAATTGAGCTGCTGTGTTCATTCCCAACAGCAATCAAAACTCCACCAAAGCTTCTTTTACCACTATTAAAAATATTGCGATCACAACGGAAAACGTTATATGAAGATCCAAACAGTTGCATTGATTTGATGCGGTCGTCGAGTCCGGTCTCTGTCAAGATAATAATATCGTAGTCGCATTCAGACATCGTCAAGTAAATATCGTCAATTTTAGTCTGTAGGCCTCTTACATTCTGGTAGTAGCAGGAAATCTCATTACCATTACCCGCATCAAGCACATAATCAGCCGGAGGGAAGGTTACAGTATGTCCATCCTCACCGGTGGGGCCGTAACAAGCAAGCGATTCGGGTTTTTTGGACGATCAACAAATTCACGGAATAACATACCGACAGGCCAAGACGATGGATTTAATGCATTCGGTTTCAAGTCTGGATCTAAACCGATTTTGTAGGACACGAATGACATGTTGGAGACGTCTTTCCCTTTGGGGACAAGCCGTATCACATCGACTGGATCAGTAATATTCAAACAGCGGGACACAATATTCTGTACGTCACTGTTTGGTAGTAGCGGATTCAAGCGTGAAAGATAAAGCCAAAATTTGTTGACGTTGGGAGCGATCGAGGAAACAGGGAGATCACTCAAATCAATAGCGTTTGTGCCACAATCGGACTGGATTTCTGCGATCATATTTTCATCAATGCGCCTACGTTTCATAGTGCGGTTAGACCAAACAGGCGTTTTTGGCGTGGGTACAGGCCAATCTAGTTGTTGCTTGATTGATAATTTATCAATTTTTTTGTTCAGCGCTTCAACTACGTCGGAAAGTTGCTGAACTTTAGCTGGTAAATCAGTTGGGTTTGGGTTACTACAGTCGAGCCTAAGTCCCTTCTTGTAGATAGGGCATATGAGTCCTTCCAGTCCGTAGGTAGTTGTTCCTCAGACCATACCCTTAGGAATTGCACTACACAGCCGCTCGCACCCAACTTTGAAAAGTTCGGCCGGTAAGCCGTCCTTCCAGCGGCTTTGTGGTTCTTTAGCTCTTTGCAAGCATTCTTCACCTCGTCCAATGTAGGTGGGTCCACAGCTTATCCGTCCTCCCCAATTTCTATCCTGTTCCCCTAGACGACTCTCCTACCTTCCTCACCGTTCAACTCTACTTCAAAATGTTGCTTCCAACGCCTGGCCACCTGCGATTTACCGGTAATCAGGTTCCCCTCCCTGTCATTGCACATGGCAGGTACTGGCACGGTCCGGTTCCTGATTCCGATCGTTCTATAGAAGCTCCTCGTGTCGTGCCTGGTGAAGCAATTCTCCGCCTCCGCGAGGACGCTATCGTAGTGCTCACATTTCTTACGGCGTTGAAGCCTCTTTTCGGCAGCTCTTGCCTCTCGGTATTTCTCCCGCATCTGACGCGTTACACGATTAGCTGCTACTAAAGTGTTGGCGTAGACTCGGTTCTTCTCCTCCGTCACCTCTAGGCACTCAGCATCGAACCACCCACTACGCGTGGTTCCCGTTGTCATGCCTATCACTTCTCGCGCTGTTTCGCTAACCGCATCATGAATGTGCTTCCACTGCTCATTCAGGCTGGTTCACCGATCCGTCTATCAACTTTCCGAGTATACTCTGCAGCAACTTCTTTCGCTGATAACCTTTAAAAGTCCAGACGTATCTTCCTCGCCGACCGGGCGCGAATCTTGCCTACCACGAGATAGTGATCCGAGTCGATGTTCGGCCCTCGAAAGGACCGCACATCTATGACGTCTGAGAAGTGCCGGCCGTCGATCAGCATGTGGTCGATCTGGGAGTAGGCCTCTCCATTGGGGTGTCTTAAGGTGTGATTCCGAATGTCCAGACGTGCAAAATGGGTACTACAGATGGCCATTCCCCTGGCCACGGCGAAGTTCACTAACCTCAAGCTATTGTCGTTTGTGGTAGAGTGAAGGCTTTCCCTACCAATAACGGGACGAAAGAACTCCTCTCGTCCGACTTGTGCGTTCGTATCTCCGATGACGATCTTTATATCGTACTGTGGGCACTCTCCATACGTTTTCTCAAGGAGCTCATAGGACTTCTCCTTTACGTCATCGGTATTATCGTTTGTCGGCGCTTACACGTTGATAAGGCTGTAATGGAGTTCTAAAGTTTTACACGGTGTTCTGATTTTTATATATCAGCTGAAAGAGTGCAATTTTCTGAGAAAAACGTGATTTTTGAAAAATGTTTTGAACTGCTCGAAACGCCTTAAATGACAGTTCTCCCATATACCGTACATGTGTGAACTGTCATTGAAGACATTTCGAGCAGTTTTTCGAATATTCATTTAAAAATCGAAGGAAAACGATAAACATTTTTATATAAACAGGAAACGCGGCTTTTTCAAATGATATATAAAAACTGGTGTGGCTTTAGGACCCGATTGAAGAATCTGCCCTTGATCCTCAATACGCATAGACGGTCATTAACAGGCCTCCACCTAATAACACGCTTCATTTGGTTTCCAAGTAGCACAAAACCGACGCACCGTTCTGCTCTATCGCCGCCACTGTAGTAGATGTGATACTTGAAAGAAGTGCCCGCGGTCGGATCAACCGCCCGGAATTCACGTTCCCCGGTTTTAGGCCAACGCACCTCTTGTATGGTTGCTACCTCCACTTTTGCCTTCCGTAGCTCTCTTGCCAAGATGCCCGCGCGTGCCGGTTCGAGCAGAGTCCTAACATTCCAAGTACCAAGTTTCCAATCGTTGTCCTTTTTCGCTTGCCTAGGTCTATACCGATTGTTCCGATTCGTATCATTCTCTGGATTGTTCGTAGTATGTTTATTTTTAGCATGCTATCTTACTAGGGCTGCGATGCCTAGTCTCGCAACGGGGCTGCCGTCTTGGGTGTAGCTGGCGAGACACCGCATTTCATAGCTCAGCCGTCCGCTCCGGATCAGTCGCTGTTTGAGCCGCCCCTAACCTGGGGAACAGACGCTCAGGCAAGCTGCTCTCCAAGTCTGCATACGACCAAGTTTCCACCGGTTCACCGATCTTCCCTTGGTTGCTCGTATCCCAGTTGGTGCCACGTGGAGGTAGGGATAAGAGTTGCTGGGCATTATGCTATGGACCACACTGGGGTCTAGTTTATGCCAACTAGTACGGGTGTACTGCTTGTACGCATTGCCCAGCCGTTCACCAACCTCATAAACATTGTAATGACAGCATAATCTACCTGCCTGTTTGACCAGTTTTTAAATACGGGTCACAAACGAATGAATTGCTTCTCACTTTTGCATTAAAATATTACCTATGTCATTTTGTTCTCTTGCGCGGCGTGGCAGTTTTTCGATTTAGTAATAGCGAACAAATTACCATCCCATATTCGAAAAAATATAAAAACTTTTATTAAAAAAATGGCGCTAACATCACATTGTTATCTCTCGACAGCAATGATAGCACTCTTCCCACTTTTCCTCACCTTTATTTGCTGAGTGAAGTCCAACACTGCAACTTTTTAAAATGGTGAAGATTTGAGAGAAAAAAAAAGTAAACCAGCCATGGCACACTGTTTCCAAAGCTGCAAAAACGTGATCAAAATTATTTTGACCCAAAAAATAGATTTTAGCGCCATATTGCCTTCAGGAAAGTCGATCCGTTAATTATTATCCATGTTATAGAAGTTGCAGTTTTGTGATTAATCCACTTAACAGTGAGAAGCGAATTTCATTTTTTTCATTTTTGCATTTAAAAATTCACTTCGGCAAATTTGTTGCACATTTTAAAATAAACAACTTTGTCAAAGGTACTTCTATTTGCCATTTTAAATGGACTTGTGTGAAGTTATTGACGATTTTTATTGAACTAATGCACTAATTTACTGACAGATATTTTTAAAATCTGTAAATATCTGCAGACTAAACCATCTCTATATTTAAGTATGAATAGAACATCATTTAATCCAAATATAGGCATTTGTCTCTCGCTGTTTCCTGCGTAGATATTTGTAAAGAAATAAGTGCATTAATGTAATAAAAATCTTTAATAACTAAATAAACTTAAGAGATAAAAACAAACTCTCTTCGGTGAATTTGTGTGTTTTATTATAGTTAACAAGATTGTAGAACATTGAAAAATTTTGGATTTTTATATGCAGAAATGAGGAAAATAAAACTTAAAAAAGACTCTCTTCAAAGATATTGTTTGTTTCGTTGCAGCAAACAATTTTATAAAACATTCAAAAATTGTAGAAAATCACTATGAAAAGTTAAAGAGCAAATAATGATTTTTAGTAGTTATCTAAAAAAAACTCCACCAAAGTATGATGTCTCCCACAAAGTCATTTCTCTTAAAATTTGCTACAACTTTGCTGAACAAAGTAAATTTTTATATTCCAAAATTCGTTTCTCACCGTTGAGTGGATTAATCATGGAATTACAACTTATATAACATGGAGAATAATCAATGGAACAATTTTGCTGGAGACGATACGGCTCTAAAATCAATTTTTTGGGTCAAAATAATTTCGATCACGCTTTTGCAGCTTTGGAAACAGTGTCGTGGTGAAAACACTAAACTGTGCTCATGTGCGGTTTTTTGCTTAAAGGGTGCCCCACATCAAATTGCATCACGGGCAAAACGCTGTAGACCACTAAAGCCTTCGGCTCTGGTGTTTAAAAAGCAAAGCCTTGGTGCTGCATTCCGATTCGGAACTTGACCTTCTGTTTACTATACGAAGACTTTGCAGCCAACCGTTAAGTGTACAGGACAATTGCGGGGCTAGCGCTACGATCCTACTGACACTAACAGTCTCTTCCGAGTCGAGACTCGAACCTACGACGACCGGCTTGTTAGGCCAGCATCGTACCTCGAGACCAGATGGGGAGGCTCTGGTGTTTAACGTAGTATAAAACACCGGTGCCGGAAATATAACACTGACACTGGTGCTGGCGTTTCAATCGTCGCCCTGCGTGCCATCGATTTAACACTAACACTGAGAAGTAGTTGCAATACACGTTGCACTGTCGTCCAGAAATGGAAAAAGGTGGTCAAAAGTTATTTTCTTATAAACGATACATTTTAGAGCAATACTGTCTTCGGGAAAGTTCTAGAGTAAAAAAGACCCTTCTTTAGACATTAACAGATTCGTGATGAATCCCTCTACAAGTAAGATAAAAAGAATATGTTCACTAAAAATCAATATTTTTTATCGCCGTCTTTGACAAAGTTTTTCAAAATAACATAACAAAAAACTTTGCTGAAGACACTAGGTAGCTAGTTCTCAATCCTACTGAGCTGTCTAATTATGTTCAATTATGTTTTAAAAAAAGGGTTTTTGCCGTTAAAATTTATATTTTATGCCACTATACCTTTGAAATTCGCACCGAACTCTTAAAACAACATCAGACCTTCATTTTATTTTATTTTACGATAATTAGGTTTCTATCAATTTTTCCTGCCAAAAAAATAACTTTTGACAAGTAATTTTCGATTTTCTGCCGTTTCCCAACACATCCCACGGCAAGATTACCACCAATTGAATTGTCCATGTGCTCTGCACACATGACAGTTAAAATTTCTTGCAGAAATTTGCTGAAACTTATAAAATCATAGAACAAAACAACTTTAACGTAAGTGCATATTGATCAATAGCGGATCTTTGTTGGAAAAAAACATAGCAAGCTTTGCATTTTTACGTTTTGATGCAACTTTTGAAGTAGCATTTTTACGTTGTGATGCATCTATTTGAAGTTAATTGAACATAAAATACGTAAAAGTGATCTGATAAAATTAGGATATTTGAATGTTTTTTGCTAACAAAACAAAATAACTGATGTCTTAACAGACATAATAACGGACGCATTAAGTGGTTGTCTCGCTATAAAACCGATATCGTGTAGAAAAAATCGAAAAAGGCATTGCTTACCCGGTCGCGTTTCAAAGAGTGCGAAGTGCGGTGTGAAGATAAGCTGATAATCCGCAGCGAAGGTCATCCAGCTATTGTGCTTTAGTGGTGTTGCTGCGCAGCTGCCCGTTCCAGCACCGAAAGACTCGGTGATTGTTCTATTGAAGAAAACAAAGAAGAAGAGGTACGTGTTTTTTTGCCACTGTACTGTTGCGCTAGTTTGAGCGCAATGGATGTGGATCCCTTAGCCCCCGATCCCCCGTCTCCAAACCCACCCGACCCTGTCCCTCCTGTTCACCCCCCCTCTGTCCCTGCTTTAGTCAATCCTCGTCCCAGGCTTTACCCAGACGGATCAACGGGTCCACTGGTTCTCTACATGAGGCCCAAACCAGGAGGAAAATCACTGAACACGCTAAAAATCGCGAAAGATCTGACGTCACGATACAAGGCCGTGACCGAAATCGCAAAAGTCAGACCAAACAAGCTCCGTGTCGTGGTCAATGATCTGGATCAGGCCAACGATATAGCTTGCTCCGAGCTCTTTACACGCGAGTATCGCGTGTATGTACCCGCACGAGACGTGGAGATCGACGGTGTGATAACCGATTCGAGTCTGTCTGTCGAGTGTATCCTGAGCGCAACTGGTTGCTTCAAGAATTTCAATACTGAGGCGAAGATATTGGACTGTAAGCAATTACGGTCTATGTCGCTCGTCAACGGTAAAAAAGTATACACTCCGTCAGACTCGTTTTGCGTTACGTTTGCCGGATCTGCTTTCCCTAGCCACGTCTCGATTAACCGGGTTCGTCTGCCTGTGCATTTGTATGTGCCCCGTGTTATGAATTGCACCAATTGCAAGCAGTTAGGTCATACAGCTGCCTACTGCTGCAATAAGGCACGGTGTGGCAAGTGTGGGGAGACTCATGCGGAAGATTCTTGCAGTGTAAACGCTGAAAAGTGTATTCGCTGCGGGGAAAATCTGCATGAGCTTTCCACATGCCCGGTGTACATACAACGCAGAGACAAAATGAAACGGTCTCTTAAGGAGCGCTCAAAGCGTTCTTACGCTGAAATTCTTAAGAAGACCGTGACCACTTCTGTGTAGGTATACCTATATCCTGGGTATAACCTACCAGGACTTTCTCCAGAAAACCCTGTACGCGCAGCTGGCGCGGAATTAAAACGCCAGATTAGAGCTGATGATAATTAATTAATTTTTATTCTGTACATCACTGCTTAAATATACCCTGCAGGTAACTCAGAGTGAGAGGCTTTCTCCACTCTCGGTTTACCATTTACCTTAAGCTCTTATCTTATAATCTAGTACCGCATGCACGATAGAACGCATGCAAGAGCATCAACACCGTTGAACCGGCGACTTCTGTTTTGTTTACAACACAAAACTTGTTTATTTTATTCGAGTTTGTTTGCCTGTAGCACAGCAGAAGGCTGCACGAAGTTCTTTGCCGCCTATTGCATAATCTGTTGATACCTAGTATGTTGACAGAGCCGTACGCGGTCCTCTGTCAAGGAAACCAAATGTTCCGCCAACGTTTGCTTAGCAGAACCGTTCGCAGTCTTTCTTCAAGATCTTTCCTGCTTTCTTTACAAACGATCTTGTTTTAGGGGACAACGGCAGGCGGCCGTGTCCTGGTTCTACACTCTACCTGTTTTTCATTTCTTTCAACGGAAGGTTTACTGTCTTTCGGACTAAGCTAAAATGTACCGTATCACAAAATTCTGCGTGACGGAACATAAGGTATTTTCTGCGCGGGGTGTGACGTCACATCTGCCACCCCGCCTAGTTGGCCATTATCTAGAAGAGATAATGGTCACATGGTCTGCTCTGTTCTGATGGCCGATAGGTGTGTTTTTCATAACAAATATTTTTCGAGTTTTTATGCTACTATATACATATTCGTTTTCATGATATTCCTTCTTCCCTTTGCACGTAAAATTCAATTAATTACAATAGTGATACATATCATTTCTACATAAATTAACGTTTTCAGACATGGATTTTCTTCATAACAAATTGACAAGTGTTCGCTCGCCTGGTGCGCTGCGCCTTGTAGATATCCGCTGCTTGGCTGTCGGATTCAAGCGACGGGTTACAGGGGGTTTGAAACGGAAGGGTGCGTCTGGCAGTAGAGGTTCTCATCGGTTGTTTGTGATGTCATCCTCGCGAACTCATCTTTAAGGCTTCATCGGGTTATTCACAATAGTTCAATGGTTATCATTGCACTTTAATTTAAGGCTGCAGTTCAGCTGGTTGTTTTACGATTGTTCAGAGTGTGTTGTTGAACTTTAATGTTGGGTTAGCCGTGTCCCTTTGACATAGATCGGCTGTATTTTTGTTTGGCTGATAGTATTGTTACGCGCCGTGTGGCGAAAAGATTTGCGATTGCCACTGGCTCTGTTGCATAATGCAGTCACTTGGTTTATCATCTTTAACTGTCTGCGCGGGGTGTCCAATTACCCGCTAGCATGTGTGCACATTTTCTAGGCGTAGTGCGTAAAGACCATAGTTGATTAAACACGAGCAAAATTTTATAGCGTCATTTTGCTTGTTTGGCTTTGACCTCGAATCCTCATTTGTGGAAGTCAATAACTCTCAATGAGTAATATATATTTGGAACAAATTATTACGCCCTTCGCTGTGTAGTTTGCTGTATTCGTCTTCGCGCTGAAGTCTCGATTCTGGCTTGAGCCGCATTGATTGAGTTCTGTTGCACATCTGACCTCTTCAGGGATCAAAAACTGGATACTGCTCGTCTCCTCTTGGTAATAACGTTTGGCTCTACCTCCATCTCGACCATAGACACCCGCCGTTCAACTCCCCTCACAACCGTCTGCTTCCCTTTTCGCGTCATACTGGGCATTATGGTATGCCCCCATCTCAGCATCCGTTGTAATCACCTCGGTCGTCTTCGATGATCGGGAACTCGTCTCGTTGTCAATTCTTAGATGCTAGTTGCCCTACTTAGCAAGTGGTGCATTTATTTTTTTGCCATTCTTTCATCAATTTTTTTTTTCGTTAATTTTTTCCACTTGCTGTTTAAAATTAATTTCACACGCGTACGGGCTCTTATGTTCTATTATATCTTCTAATCTTCTACTTAAACACTATGCCCGTTTTTCTTTTTCTTCGGTTAACATAATTTTTCTTTTCCTACTAAAGTGTACAATATATTTTTCTCTTGATTATAACGGATGCTATTGGTTAATCAACGTCTACATTATTCATTCTCAACGAATTTTTACTTCACAATTATTTTTTTTTCACTTGAACTCAATCCGATTTACAAAAAAAAAATCTTTTTCTAATTCTTGTGCGTTTTTTTTCTTTGTCAACCTCTGTTGCCCGTCGTGGCTCTTTTTCTTTTCATTAAAACATTTCTCTTTCTCATAGCAACTTTTTCTTTTCTTTTATCGGATTTACAATTATTTTATCCGATTTACAAAAACTCTGTGGGCCACTTTAATTATGATACTGCTGTCTCAGTCCGTCATACTTACGTTCTACTTACACTTCGCCTAATATGCAGTAGTCTGCATAATACCTCTCCCCCTACCCTTCGAGGGTGCGTCTACCTGTTGCTAGTGATTCCTGAAAGATAAGAAGGTTAGGAAATAAAAGAAAAAGTTTCGCACTTCCATTCATACTGGGTTGACTACTCCCTTGTCCGTTCACCTGATACGCATTCATCTCAATCGTTCCGGGTAGTCACTCCCGTTGTTTCCACTCGCCCAATATTCTCTTCGAGACTTCCACCGTCTCACTTGGTATCAGGTCATTTGATAATGCCTGTGAAAAGTCATCATATGAAATGTTGACGAGTTGTTGCTCATCCTCGTCCTCAGCGATGTCCGCAATGTCTATGGCACTCAAATCTTGTATTGTGCCGTTCAAATCATCCGAAGCGTTCTTCTGCTGCTCTAGCAGGCGTTTCTGCTGGCGCGTAATCATGGCTATCTGCCTGTGGGGTGAACTTTCCTGCCCCTGACACGTCCCATCTGACAAACGTGACAAAAAATCGGCGACTATATTTTCGCTACCCTGTTTGTACCTGATGCTGCATTCCAAACCCTGCAACTTTAGTCTCAATCTTGTCAGCGTTGGAGATGTCTCTTTGAGCCTCCAAATAGCTATAAGTGGTCTGTGGTCCGTGTAGACGATAAACTTTTGACCAAAAATGTAATGTTTGAAATATTCTATGGCCCATACAATCGCCAATAGTTCCTTTTCTATGATATGATATCTGGTCTCTGCACCTACAAGTGCACGACTCGCGAACGCGATCGGCCGGTGCATGGATTTTTCATTCGACAGGACGGCTCCAATAGCATAATTGCTAGCGTCTGTCGTAATAACAAAAGTGTCTTGATAATCTGGCCGGACTAAAACTGGCTCTGTAATCAGCGCGTTTCTAAGGAATTCGAACGCTTCCTGACATTCTTTTCCCCACACAAATTTAGCGTCTTTCTTCAACAAATCATTCAGCGGCTTGCGCTTCTCCGCGATGTTGGGGATAAACTTCCCGTAAAAATTTACTGTTCCCAGAAATGACCTTATACCTTTTACGTTTGTGGGTGGCTTAAGGCTTTGAATGGCCTTAATATTTGCATTGGTGGGTTTTATGCCTTCTTCATTAACGACATGACCCAAATACTCCAGTTCCTTTTTCAAAAACTGACACTTTGATGGTTCTATTTTTAAGTTATGTTTGCGCAAAGCTTGTAATACTTTTCGCAAGTTATCATTATGGTCGGTGATAGTGTCACCGAAAACTATAATATCATCGAGGTAGACAAAAGCTTTCACGTCCCCTATCTCAAAGAGAACAGTATTCATAAGTTTTTGGAATGTTGAGGGGCTGTTCTTTAACCCCATCGGCATCCGTGTAAATTCGAAGTGGCCTTTGGGAGTGGAAAACGCCGTCTTAGCCGCATCTCGGCGGTCTATCGGGACTTGATAGAACCCCGATTTTAAATCAATTGAGGAGAAATATTTTGCTCCTCCAACATTATCCAATATCTCATTTATAAGAGGTATTGGGTATACAAACGGCTTGGTAACTTCGTTCAATGATCTAAAGTCTACCACAATTCTGTATCTTTTATTACCGTCAGCATCCGTTTTTTTGGTACACATAACACCGGTGCATTCCAGGGACTAGTGCTGGGCCTAATAATTCCCTGCACCCTCATTTCCTCGATTTCTTTAATAATGTGTCGTTTCGTGGCCTCCGGAAATCTATATTGTCGTTTATTAATAGGCACCTTCGATGAAGTTTCTATCGTGTGTACGGCGGCGTCAGTAGTAGTTAACTTGTCGCCCTCGAAAAAGAATATATCCGCATAGCTTTCGACCATATTCTTCACTGTCCTGAATTCTCTATCAGGCAAGTGCGCCAAATTCAGCACTTGCCGTAGTTTTTCAATTCTTGCATTTCCTTTTGACTCTGGTGTTAGTTTATGTTCTAATAGGTCATAATCTAGCCTAGAGTTAAGATCTAACTCGGTCATTATCGTATTTTCCCTGTCACGAGGTGTGTCCTTCGGCCCCTCATACGTATGGGGTATTTCTCCCCCTATGTTGGGACCCTCTCTAGGTTCCACGCAGGCTGTGGCATTCTCATTAACGATGTTGTTTCTTAGTTGGCTTTGCACCATGACTCTATTTCTGGCCGCTAAAAACACATGCCGACTAAGGGCTTCCTCTCTAGGCACGCTCCATGGGCCCAAACTATCTGGACCCCTATTGCCGTGTTTTTTAAACACAATATAGTCGAAGTTATTCCCTATCTGGAGGGTGTGTTTTTTCAAAAATTCTACCCCGATTATGCCGTCCGCCGGTAAACCGTTCATCAGGTGAAACTCTGCCGGAATCAAAAAGTTCCCGACTAATAAATCCAGGATAACCGTTCCTAAGGTTCGCACGATCCCGCGACCAATGCCCTCAAAAGTGTTTGTGTCTTGTCTGTTTATATGCACATTCAATTTCTCTGCAACATGCATGCTTAACATATTCGCGCACGCGCCTGTGTCCAAAATCAAGTTCAGCGTTTGCTGCACATTTTGTTTTGCCAGCAGTGTAATCATAAGCCGCCGGCTGGTGTCAAAGTAGACTCGCTTCGCCACACAGGCACTATTGTCCCGTATGTGGTTACATGCTGTTCTCCAGTCCGTTATCTCTATGTGGCTGGGCTCGTCAGTGATTCTCCGCCAATCGACGCCCTGGCATAATTCCGCGAAATCATCGCTAAAGTATTCTTTCGCAAACGGGTCCTTCATCCCATGATTTTCGTTCCCCGAGTTCTTCGCCCCTCCGTTGGGCTGATTTATACTTAACACATATTGTGAACGACCGTGCGTCTCATCGTCACTCCACCTGGAATAATTTGGAAAAATATCGTGCTCATTCCCAACATTGGGAGAAATGTTCTCGACCGGTTTGTTAACAAAATTATTTCTATTCATCGGTCGGGGTGCCCGGCTGGCGTTGCCGTCGGGCCCCCGGCGACCTAGTTTTTTGATTGTTGGTAGCGCTCGTAGCCTCGGCTTCGAAATTGGCGATCGTACGCATCATTATATCTACCATTATTATTATTGTAATTTCCGCGCCCGGGCGATCTTCCGCTATTGCTGCCGTAATTAAAACCATCATCATGGTGGTGATACTGGCGGTCATTATATCGATTGTTGTCATACCCACCATTATTGTAACTATTTCGATTGCTTTGCTGGTTGTTATTCCGAGCGGCAACCCGCCAATCTTGCGATTCGGTTTGGTGTATGTACCCGTTCCAACGCGCTCCCTGTGAACCTCGGTAGCGATCGTTATTATTATGTTGGTTGGTTTGGTTGCTGCCAAGGTTTCTACCCTGATTAGACCAGCCGCCCCCTGACTGGCTTCCGTAGTTCCCGTTATTTTGTTGTCGCTCGTTTCCCCTATTAGCGTTTTCCCTGTAATTACGATTGTTATTGTAATTGTGGTTGTTGGTGCTGCTACTGTTCCCACCTGGCTGCTGTCTGTAATCTTGGGCCTCGTTATTTCGTGTATAATTGATCTGCCGCTGGCGATTGCTAAATCGCTCATTGCCCCTGTTCTGCGAGCTCCCGGCTCCGTTGAAACCATCCCGGCCTCCTCCTTGGGTGTTACTACCTGTCCCATTCGGTTGCCAGCGCCTACCGCCTCTCTCTTTCTCTTGCTCCAGTAGATCCAAACAGCGTAGTCTGTTTTCTACATCCGCGAGTTGTTCGCATTCCTCCCCTCGTTCCTCCAGTAGGTCCAGCAGCTCGTCTAAGCTCAATTTCTTATTTCCTCCCGCCATTAACTTCAGATGTGAATTCCGCAAACCCCCAATAAAATGAATCCTGAGGCTTCTTTCCACTGCAGAACCCGCTGCACCCTCCTGATTCTTTTCAAATGTATCCAGCAATTCCTTTATCTCTATCGTTCTCCTTTTATATGCGCTGTAATCTTCGCTCGGTTCCTGTCGTAGCGTTTCGATCCGTTTTATTACCGACTCGATGTTCTCAATGGAACCGAATTCTTTGATCAAGTTGCGTTTGACCTCTGGCCAGCTCTCCGCCTTGATCCGAGGCAAAACTGCCGCTGCTTTGCCTTTAAGTTTTAGTAGGACTACATAAATTAGTGCACTGTGTGACCCGTTTTCTGGGATTTCGTCTGCGAAATGCTGAACATGGTATAGGAACGCTTCCAGTTCATCTTTGTGTCCCCTGAATTCTGGGATGCATTGCAGTGCATCCGCCTTCGGGAAAACGTAATCTGCCGCTCGGCTCATATTTATTTTATTTAGTTGTTTCCCGATAATAAAACTGCTTCTACAGAATATGTTTTTTAAATTTTCGATATGATCCCCAAAACTGGGTGTGTCTTGAATTTCTACCTCGCTGATTTGGAGGCTTTTTTTAACAAATTCTTCTTCTAATTTTTCTAATTGTTCAAGTGCGCTTGCGCGGTTTCCGCGCTCTCCGTCGTGCTTCTTCTCCCCTGATTCCTGAGTTTCTACAAGGGTCGATGAAAGCGGGGGATCTTCAAAAATCACCGATCGCTCTAAGTTCGCCAACTGATCTTCTGCAAGATCTGATGTCTCAAACTCAAGACAATTTTCTGATAATCTTCTATTTCTGTTTGGCTCAGGAACAATCGCCGAGTTATTTAAGATTTTCAATGCCAGACACACTTTCGATTGAACAAGTGTGTACTGATCTGTTAATCTATTCCAATGTTCTGGCGTTAAATTCGAATTTTCATACTCTTTTAAAATTTCCGAAAAGTCGTTTAAAGCGTCGCTTAATAATTTTCTTCTATTAGCGACTGCCGCCCGTGTTCTCGGCCTGTTTATGTTATTGCTCAGATTATGGTACTCCTGGTAGACATAATCCTTAAGCTCTTTTAATCTTGACATTTATGGTCATAACCGTCTAACACCTATTCTGCTTTTGCAATATGCCGCATAATAAAAAAGGAAATGACTCACTCACCCGAGTATCCTTGACACAGGGCCGGTCATCGTTGTTGACTTCAATTTCCACTACGTAACTTCGGCACCTTCTTAATACGACAATTCACTATATCGAATATCTGCCAACGTCGAAACTGACACTTACATGAAAAAAAAAACGATCGCACTTTACAAGTCGTCTTCAGCAGCAAAACACAGCACCTTTTCCCCGCATACGAATGTCACTCGCTTGGGTTTGCCACCAACTCAGTTCACTTCCATGCAAAAAGCGAGAAAAGAGAACACTTTTTGTCGACGTCTTTTCTCGATTTTCGTTTTTCTTTTTTTTTCTCTTTCACTAGCAGCACTACTTTCCAAGCTGCTGACCTCGATAAATCGTTAAGTACTTTTTCTTTAGTTCTCTTTTTTTCCCTTTTTTTTTAAATAACACACTCTTTTTCCTCCGCGAGCACTACATGGATTAAAACTCCGAAAAACTATTTCATTTTTTACTGAACCACAGATACTTAAACCATTACCTTTTCTTTTTGCTTCCTTAGCGTGATTACTACGACCGAGTTTACGACCGCGTCTGACTCCCGAGATACGTCCGAAGATTAAAGAAAAGATTCAATGGCGCAGAAAAGACCACCGCTGTCACCACATGTGTAGGTATACCTATATCCTGGGTATAACCTACCAGGACTTTCTCCAGAAAACCCTGTACGCGCAGCTGGCGCGGAATTAAAACGCCAGATTAGAGCTGATGATAATTAATTAATTTTTATTCTGTACATCACTGCTTAAATATACCCTGCAGGTAACTCAGAGTGAGAGGCTTTCTCCACTCTCGGTTTACCATTTACCTTAAGCTCTTATCTTATAATCTAGTACCGCATGCACGATAGAACGCATGCAAGAGCATCAACACCGTTGAACCGGCGACTTCTGTTTTGTTTACAACACAAAACTTGTTTATTTTATTCGAGTTTGTTTGCCTGTAGCACAGCAGAAGGCTGCACGAAGTTCTTTGCCACCTATTGCATAATCTGTTGATACCTAGTATGTTGACAGAGCCGTACGCGGTCCTCTGTCAAGGAAACCAAATGTTTCGCCAACGTTTGCTTAGCAGAACCGTTCGCGGTCTTTCTTAAAGATCTTTCCTGCTTTCTTTACAAACGATCTTGTTTTAGGGGACAACGGCAGGCGGCCGTGTCATGGTTCTACACTCTACCTGTTTTTCATTTCTTTCAACGGAAGGTTTACTGTCTTTCGGACTAAGCTAAAATGTACCGTATCACAAAATTCTGCGTGACGGAACATAAGGTATTTTCTGCGCGGGGTGTGACGTCACACTTCTACCATAACATCGAACCCCTTTGATCTGCTGTCTTCGGATGAAACGGACTCTGACGATCCACCAGCAGAAACGATAAATAAAAACAAATGCGATGCATTTTCCCTTTGTGAAACTTGGCTTACTTCAAATATTGATCTCAACTTCCATGATTTTGATATTATTCGCCTTGATCGAGACACCCCATATGAAGGAGTACTTTTAGGGATTAAAAAGTGCTATTCTTTCTATCGTATTAACCTCCCCTCGATTCCAGACATCGAAGTTGTCGCTTTGCATTGTATTGCCTCAATATATATTCCTCCCAGAGCACAGGTTGGGCAACGGCTGCTCTTTGATTTAATAGAACTTCTTCCCTCGCCACGTTTGATTTTGGGAGACTTCAACTCTCATGGTGTGGCTTGGGGTTCCCCTTACAATGATAACCGCTCCTCTTTAATCTACAACCTTTGCGATGACTTCGACATGACTATTTTAAACAACGGTGAAATGACACGTATCCCGAAACCTCCAGCGCGCCCAAGCGCTTTGGATCTATCCTTATGTTCGACGTCGCTACGGTTGGATTGCACATGGAAGGTAATCCTCGATCCTCACGGTAGCGACCATTTGCCTATTCTTATTTCAATTACTAACGGGTTAACTCGCATTCGACCAATTGACATTCCGTATGACCTCACACGGAATGTCGATTGGAAGTTATACGAGGAAATGATTTCAAAAGCGGTCGAGTCGATTCAACATCATCCACCACTTGAAGAATACAACCTCCTCGCGGGCCTGATTCTCGACGCCGCGTTGCAAGCCCAAACGAAGAAATATCCCGACGTAACGATCAAAGAACGGCCTCCCACTCCGTGGTGGGACCAAGAGTGCTCCGATGTCTATGTCGAAAAGATCCGACGCGTTTTTGGCCTTCCAGAAGGGAAGTATACCTGGCGACTATATACGGTATTCGGAGCTTAATACCAAGCTCGGTTCGTAAACGAGACGTCGAGGGAGACATCGATGAGCACTCTTTGGAACACAGCCCGAAGAATGCGGAATCGCGTAACGGTCAACGAAAGCGAGGAGTCTTCAAGTCGGTGGATATTTGATTTTGCCAGGAAAGTATGTCCGGACTCTGTTCCTGAGCAAAACATTGTTCGCGATGCGTCTCCGGGCCACGGCGCGATAGAATCACCTTTTACGATGGCAGAATTTTCAGTTGCCCTCCTGTCCTGTAACTATAACGCGCCTGGGTTAGATAGAATCAAATTCAACTTGCTGAAGAATCTACCCGGCAATGCCAAGAGGCGCTTGTTGAACTTGTTCAATAAGTTCCTGGAGCAAAACATTGTACCGCAGGATTGGAGGCAAGTGAAGGTGATCGCCATCCAAAAACCAGGGAAGCCAGCTTCTGATCACAACTCTTATAGGCCGATTGCAATGCTATCCTGTATCCGGAAATTGATGAAAAATATGATACTCCGTCGTTTAGACCATTGGGTCGAATCAAATGGTCTACTATCAGATACTCAATTTGGCTTCCGCCGTGCCAAAGGGACGAATGATTGTCTTGCGTTGCTTTCAACAGATATTCAGCTGGCTTATGCTCGCAAAGAACAAATGGCGTCTGCGTTCTTGGACATTAAGGGGGCTTTTGATTCCGTTTCTATTGACATTCTTTCGGGTAAACTTCACCGACAAGGATTTTCTCCAATTTTGAACAATTTTTTGCACAATTTGTTGTCCGAAAAGCACATGCATTTTACGCACGGTGATTTGGCAACTTTTCGAATTAGCTACATGGGTCTTCCCCAGGGCTCATGTTTAAGCCCCCTTCTTTACAATTTTATGTAAATGACATCGACGAATGTCTGGCAAATTCATGCACGATAAGACAACTTGCAGACGACAGCGTGGGCTCTGTTACAGGAGCCAAAGCTGCCGATTTGCAAGGACCGTTGCAAGATACCTTGGACAATTTGTCTGCTTGGGCTTTAAAGCTAGGTATCGAATTCTCTCCGGAGAAGACTGAGATAGTAGTTTTTCTAGGAAGCATGAACCTGCTCAGCTTCAAACACAATTAATGGGTAAAACGATTTCTCAGGTTTTGGTACACAAATATCTTGGTGTCTGGTTCGACTCTAAAGGCACCTGGGGTTGTCACGTGAGGTATCTGATGAAAAAATGTCAACAAAGAGTGAATTTTCTTCGTACAATAACCGGACAATGGTGGGGAGCCCATCCAGGAGACCTTATAAGGCTTTACCAAACAACGATATTGTCTGTTATTGAGTACGGGTGTTTCTGCTTCCGCTCCGCAGCAAACACACATTTGATCAAACTGGAGCGAATACAATATCGTTGTTTGCGTATCGCCTTGAGTTGCATGCAATCGACCCATACGATGAGTTTGGAAATCTTAGCTGGAGTTCTACCATTGAAAAACCGCTTCTGGAGCCTGTCTTCTCGTATTCTTATCAAATGTGAGGTCTTGAACCGTCCTGTGATTGAAAATTTTGAGAGGTTAATCGAACTTAATTCTCAAACCCGTTTTATGACATTGTATTTCAATCACATGTCCCAAAATATTAACCCTTCTTCGAATATTCCAAATCGTGTCAACTTATCAAATACTTCTGATTCTACTGTGTTTTTCGATACATCCATGATAGAAGAAACTCGTGGAATCCCGGATCATTTACGCGTGCAGCAGATCCCCAAAATATTTTCCAATAAACATCGAAACATCAACTGCGACAATATGTTCTACACTGACGGATCACTTCTCGATGGGTCCACTGGCTTCGGTATCTTCAATAACAATTTAACCGTTTCCCATAAGCTCGATAATCCTGCTTCTGTTTACGTCGCAGAATTAGCTGCAATTCAGTACACCCTAGGGATTATCGAAAAAATGCCCACGGACCATTATTACATCTTTACGGACAGTCTCAGCTCCATTGAGGCTCTCCGATCGATGAAAGATGTTAAGCACTCTCCGTATTTCCTGGGGAAAATACGGGAACATCTGAGTGCTTTATCCGAAAAATCGTATCAGATTACCTTAGCGTGGGTCCCTTCTCACTGCTCGATACCGGGTAATGAGAAAGCGGACTCTTTGGCTAAGGTGGGCGCAACAAACGGTGAAATTTATGAAAGACCAATTGCTTTTAATGAGTTTTTCGCACTTGTACGTCAGAATACGATCATCAGTTGGCAAGATTCTTGGTCTAGAGGGGAACTGGGAAGGTGGTTACATTCCATTATCCCCAAGGTATCGACGAGCCCGTGGTTCAAGGGGTTGGATGTAGGTCGGGATTTCATTTGCGTGATGTCGCGGCTTATGTCCAATCATTATAGATTTGATACGCATCTCCGTCGTATTGGGCTCGGGGAAAGTGGTATCTGTGCCTGTGGTGAAGGTTATCACGACATAGAGCACGTTGTTTGGTCATGCACTGTACACCGTGACGCCAGGTCTAAATTAATAGCTTCCCTCCGGGCCGAGGGTAGAGGACCAGCTGTTCCTGTTCGTGATGTCTTGGCGAGTCGTGACCTACCCTACATGTCCCTTATATACATTTTCCTGAAATCCATCCACGCCCCAGTCTAGTCCCATTCCTTTCCATCCACATTCAACAAAACGGCAAGAGCACGTCATAGACCTCGATTTTGGAATCAGCAACTGAACCCCACACGAATCCGCTAGGACCTGAGAACCCGAGGCCTTTCGCGATATCTTGGCTTGAACAACAGCGAACAACAACAACGAACCATAACCAGCAACTGAACCCCGCACAATACTTCCAGGCCCCGAGGATTACATGCCCCTGTCCCAGCTCATGACATCGTGGCTTAGCAGAACAAATCCATACATGCTGCATATCCATGGCCATTCGACGATCATCAGACGACCATTCAACTACAAAACATTGATTGAAAAATGTATGCTAGTTTTAAGATAGACTTAATTTCAGCTCGTAGTCGGCAGCGAGGATAAAAAATTTGCTATCATCAGATATAATTGGCGCCGTTAAACATTAAATTGTATTTGTGCCGTGTCAAATAAACGATAGGTGAAGAAAAAAAAAATAACTAACTTCATTCCACTGAAACTGTAATAAAATTTGATAAGAGAATTCGCGATTGTGAGAATTATTAATTGAGCATTTTTTCAATAGATTGCGGATCAGAAGGACATTACTAAAATGTAACAGAAGAAGCTGTAAGTTTGTTATGAAGAAGAATCCTTTGAAATAGTGTTTTGAATATTCAAACTCATCTGATACTAAATAACAGCTTTCTAGCAAAATAAAATTGCACTATCTTGTTTTAGACAAGAACAACCGTTGTTAAAAGTAATATGTTTTGATTGTAACAAAAGATTTATTATACTTGTTTAAGAAAAAATTCATGTGAGGATTTGTTATCATATCTCATTCAGATTCAGTTTTATTATTGAGAGCACTTTGTAATATACAAGATTGAATTAAATTGTGTTGTTTGTATGATGTAGATAAAACCTCGAACTTGCTTAGTAATGTTGTTCTGATCAGGTTTAGCAGGGTTTTTCTTCAAAAGATATTGCCGCTGTACCCCATATATATTCAATTTCTATGATTAAACACTCTTACCATGGCAATCAATCACTGGGAACTCGCAGTGGCAGTTTTGGTTTGATCAGCGACCACTTTCTAAAAAATTAGTTGATTTTTATATTTTATCTGTTATAAAAACACATTTCTTTTGTATTTCTCTTCCCACACAGGTGTAATTTATTTGAAATCACATTTGGGTAGATACTTGTCGGTGGATTCGTTTGGAAACGTTTTGTGTGAGTCGGAGGAGCGTGACGCCGGAAGTCGTTTCCAGATAAGCATCGCAGATGATAACTCAGGGCGGTGGGCACTGAAGAATGAACAACGCGGCTACTTCCTCGGTGGAACACCAGAAAAACTCACTTGTACAGCTAAAGCCCCAGGAAAGGGTGAATTCTGGAGTGTACACCTTGCTGCCAGGCCTCAAGTAAGTTGAAAAATCAGTGAAATCACCGTGTTTTAATATTATTTTTATTCTTCAACATTCCTTCAAATTTCGACAGGTGAATCTTCGCTCTGTTGGGCGCAAGCGTTTTGCTCATTTGTCTGAGTCACAAGATGAGATTCATGTCGATGCCAACATTCCGTGGGGCGAAGATACGCTATTTACTTTGGAGTTTCGTGCCGACGAAGAGGGTCGATATGCATTGCATACATGCAACAATAAGTAAGTGTGCAATTTTTTGCAATAATTATGGTACGCACTTATTTAGTGCATAAATAGGTTTATTGTCTTATACTAAGTCATTACCTATTTTCTCGTTAATAACAGATACCTCAATTCTACTGGTAAGCTAGAGACCAAATGTACCGACGATTGTTTGTTCAGTGCTGAGTACCATAGTGGTCACCTAGCCCTGCGCGATCGCCATGGAGTGTACTTGTCACCAATTGGTTCAAAAGCTGTGCTGAAGTCGCGTTCGCAAACGGTTACTCGCGACGAATTGTTCTCTTTAGAAGACTCTCTCCCTCAGGCATCGTTTATTGCTGCACTTAACAATAAGTACGTTTCAGTGAAGCAAGGTGTCGACGTAACCGCTAATCAGGACGAAATTGGAGACAACGAAACATTCCAATTGGAGTATGACTGGTCTGCTCATCGTTGGGCCTTGCGGACTACACAGGTAGTAAGGAAGATGAACGCTGAATTATTTCAAATTGCTGTACGTACGTATGTGTATTATTTCAGGACCGCTATTGGTGCCTCTCGACGGGAGGTGGCATTCAGGCTACTGGAAATCGTCGATCTGCTGATGCACTATTCGAGCTGGAATGGCATGGTGACGGGTCGGTATCTTTCCGTGCTAACAATGGAAAGTTGCTCTCGACAAAACGTTCTGGACACCTGTTTGCAACTGCTGACGTGTTTGAGGACACTACTAAGTTTTATTTCTATCTAATTAACCGTCCTATTCTGGTTCTGAAGTGTGAGCAGGGCTTCGTGGGCTACCGTGCTCCAGGTAGTAACAAACTAGAGTGCAATAAAGCTGTCTACGAAACAATTTTGGTCGAACGCGCCCAAAAGGGTGTCGTTTACTTCAAAGGTATGTACACATGTATCAAGAAAAGTAAGTTAGGCTCAGTTTATAACCAAACGATGTTGTATAACAAAAAATGGAATGAATGGACTTATAAAAGGCAAGGTTACAGAGTTATTGTTCTGTGACGTAACGAAAAACTCAGATAGTTTCTCTAGCCACTGGCAAATGTGGAAAATTTCTCTCAGAGCTTCCAACACTCAATGGATCTTTTTTTCTGATAGGTCTAGAGATACTTCTTCAGAACCAAACAATGAACTAAAACTGATGTTTCTTGTAAAGGATGAAAACGCTCATTATAGCATTCTAGCATGGTGAAGATGATGATCAATTAAGGTTATTCTTTTTGTTATGTCTAGAACTTATTTATTTATTTATTTATTTATTCATTTATATTTATTTATTTTTTTTTTTTTACTGAAACCAAACAATAATCACGATATCAAAATGGATTTAAGTCTGAAAAGGTTAAGTACTTGGGATGAATTGGTTCACGATAAAAAGCTTATTTTCAAAGAGCACATTGAACGTAGCTTTTGCTTCCGAATTCGACATTTTTAAAAAGGAACTTTCAACGTTTGTTTCCGACGTCAAAGCTATTTTAAATTAGTACGAGTATTTAACCGGGAATATGTAACAATTTATTTCTTTTTGGAAACGTACATACTATCTATAATGTGCGGCTAACGTGGGAGTTGTATAGAAAATTTGGCGGAGATGAAAAGCATATCACTCTATGCCGTATTGAGAAATGTGGGTGCGCTCAAGCAGTCATAGAGACATGTTTCTTGTCATATCCTGATTTCCCATTATTATACATAACGGACAAAGCTAAAGTCCAATAACAATAAAATTCAATAGGGTCTTATGGGGCAACAAGACCTTCCATATGACACTAATTTTGTGAAAATCGGTCCAGCCATCTTTGAGAAAAGTGAGTGAGTTTAAACAGTCTTTGAAACACGTTTCTTTACATAACATTTGAACATCATGTCCAATCATTATAAACTTATTTTACAAATGGTTCAAAAAACAAGCCTGTTCTTTTGATACCAATTTTGTTCAAATCGGTTGTGTAGTTTCTGAGATAATGAAGTTTTGTTATTTTCACATTTTGATATATAACCTCGAAACTAAAAATCCGATTACAATAAAATTCAATAGGGTCTTATGGGGTAACTAGACCTTTCAATTTGCACTAATTTAGCAATTAGTTTCATGAAAATCGGTCCAGCCATCTCTGAAAAAATCGAGTGAGATTGGGAGACCGTCTAACATACACACATACACACACACATGCACACACATACACATACAGAAAATGCTCAGCTCGTCGAACTAAGTCGATTGATATACGAGATTCGACCCTTTGAAGCATTTTTATACCTTTAGTTTTTTTCAGTGATTGCTATACCTTTCTAGTAGAAAGGCAAAAATACATCTTGATGATTTCTACTGGATTCATAGTTTATTCTAAATAATAAAATTGAGTAGCCAACAGCACAATACATCCTAAGATTGCCAAATACGATCCAATGAAGGTATTTCCACTCTTTGCGTTCTAAGAATAGTGATGTTGTATTTCATGTAAATAAATTTCATAATGGTAAATGTATAATGTATGAAATTTTACGCAATACGAAATGATTCCCAATTTCGAACAATTTAATTCACAGCAACGCCGAGAACATTTAACCTTAATAAAAATAATGTTGAGGATACATATTTTATTCTAAGCAGTTGATTTTGAACAGTCTTTGGGTTACGTTTCTTTCCAAATTTTTTGAACTACATAATAAATTAATATGAAATAATTTACTTGTTAGAAACAGCCCGTTCTTATGACATTTGTTTTGTTTAAATAAGCTACAGTCTAATCACAGTGTTATTAACTAGTGTATTATGGGGTTTGGACCTTTCATTTGACACTAGTTTTGTGAATCGATCCAACCATCTCTGAGAAAAATTAGCGACTTTAAGCAGTCTTTGGAATATGTTTCTTTTCAGAACGCGATTTCACATTTTCATACACAACGGACAAAAGAACAGTCCGATTATAATAAAATTCAAAACGGTCTTATGGGGTAACTAGACCTTCACACAATTCTAATTTTGTGAAAATCGGTCCAGTCGTCTCTAAGAAAAATGGATGAGTTTAAACAGTGTCCGAACACGTTTCTTTTAATAACATTTGAACCACATGTTTAATCATTATAAACACCATTAGTTGAGGATTTTCAAGGAAGTCTTTTCATTTGACACCAGTTTTTGTAAAAATTGGTTGCGTAGTTTAGGAGATAATGAAATTTCGTGATTTTCACAATTTAAAACACAGTGCCCAAATTAAAAGTATGATGACAATGAAATTCAATAGCATCCTATGGGGCCTCCAGACCTTTCATTTGCAACGTGAAAATCGGTTCATCCATCTCCGAGAAAAGTGAGTGAGTTTAAGCAGTCTTTGGAATATGTTTCATCTTATAACGTGATTTCACATGACGGACAAAGTTTTAGTCACGGACAAAGTTTTAGTTCGATTACAATGAAATTTAATAGCAATCTACAAAGCATCTAGGCCTTTCATTTTACACTGATTTTGTGAAAATCGGTTCAGCTATCTCTGAGAAAAATGAGTGAGTTTAAACAGCCTCTGAATAACATTTTTTTACATAACTTTTGAACCATATATTCAATCATCACGAAATTAATAAGTTAAGGGTTTTGAGCAAAATCATTTCAAATGACCTGAAAATACGCGAAAATTTAATCGCCTGTTTTTGATTTGAATAAAACTTTGCACACGTATTTGGCTTAGCAAACTGAGCACTTTTCACATATGGAGAGATGTTTTACACCCATGAACGGCGTATGCCTTTTGGCATAGGTTTTATTCGAAGCATTGTAGCCCAGAAACCGTTGTTTGTATAGGAAAACTGTCTGAGAATGAGTTGTAGGGAATTGAAAATGCATCATAAAAAAAATATTCACTGTACAAAAAAAAATGATCAAGCATTCCAATGAACGTATGGTTTTTGCTGAAGAACCACGGATAAATTAGGAAAAACGTGTATTTTCCTAAATATTAATAATTTTTCGAGCTTAAATTCAATATATCTCGAAAACCGATGCCTTCAGAATGTTAACTACCAAGAGCTTTTTGATTCAAAATGACTCTCTGCATCTTTCAAAATCATCAGAATACAACTATTTTGAAAAATGTTTAAATTGGATTTTCTATAAAAATATTAATCTACCCTAAAAAAAATATTTTCCATTTCTCCATCCTGGACTTTTTTTAAAAAGTTGCGTATTAACATCAAGTTTCTTAAAAAAATATAAAAAAAATTCAACTCTTTATTTTTTAAATTGAAATTTAATGTTTTTTTTTAATTTATTTTGGTTGAAAATTTTTTTTGTACAGTGTATATTTTTGTTATGATGCGTTTTTAATTCCCTACAACTAATTCTCAGACAGTTTTTCTATACAACCAACGGTTTCTGGGCTACAATGCTTCAAATGAAACTTATGCCAAAAGGCATACGCCCTTTTAGAATATAATTCATGGGTGTAAAAAATATTTCCATCGGTGAAAAATGCTTAGTTTGCTAAACCAAACAAGTCTGCAAAGTTACATTCAAATCAAAAATGGTTCATATTCGACCATAGGTCATTAGGCGCGATCTTGCTCTTGTGGAGACGGCCTGTTCATTTGACACCGGTTTTATTAAAATCGGTTGTGTGGTTTCTGAGATATTCATGTTTCGTGATTTTTACATTTTAATACATAACCTTTAAACCAAAAATCCGATAACAATGAAATTCAATAGCAATTTATGGCGCAACTAGACGTTTCATTTGCAATTAATTTCATGAAAATCGGTTCAGACATCTCTGAGAAAAGTGAGTGAGAAAAAAAGTTGAACACACACACACATACACACATACACACATACATACATACAGAAAATGTTCAGTTCGTCGAACTGAGTCGAGTGGTATATGACATCCGGCCACTTTTATACCTTTGGTTTTGTGATTGCTATACCAAAAAGTATTTAATAATGATAAAATATATTTCTAACTTATAAACGGTTCGTGTCTTCGGCAATTTCGTAGAAAACAAATTTTTCTTCCAAAAAAAATGTATACTGTACAAAAATTTGTTTGTTCCAAAAAATAATATTTATTTTAGTTCTCAATTCACCAAGCTCGAACAAGCATCAATATTAAGATAGCAATCTCAAAATCTTCAATAACTGAGGGTACCTAATTCAGAACGTCCACAATATTATCTACTGTTTTGCTTTTAAAAAAAAGGAAGGGTTATTAACCATTCCTGTAAATTTTCGTGCTCCTGGCAAAGATAACTTGACTTAAATGAGTTTTCCCGTAAGCCAACGCGGAAGCGACAAACTTGGCGAGCACTTACTGTGCGGCATTTCGACGAACTTCTGCGTACCAGTGCTGCAAATTTTCACTTTCAATAATAGATTCTCAGTTAAAACTGACAACTGCGAATATCAGTTTCAACACGAACGAGCTGAAAGTGAAAATTACTTTACATACATATCATATATATCACTGACATGATTTTCTTTAAAAATTGACACGGGTGACATTCAATATCAGTGTGATGAGAGTGGGAGTGAAATTGCTGTTGTATCATTTTCATTTTACAGTAACGAAATTTCGCAACAATGTACACTATGGGCTTCAAAATTCACAGGAATTGTTAAAAAGCTATAGTCTTTTTAAGCAACTATTTTGAGCTTTAATGAAACTTTTTTTCGCTTTTGTCAACCAGTAATATCTATAACAAGCGAAGAAAATCCGGGCCTGCTAGGAAGGTAATTTCATCTAAAAATAATATCGGGGAAATCAACTTCCCAGTAGTTCAATTGACCAAGACACCATGCCGGAGACATCGGAGATTGTGGGTTCAAGTCCCGTCTGGATGAGAACAACAACACGCAAGGAAAAACTCACCCTCCAGGAAGAGCTTGGAAACGTCAGTCATAATCAGAACCAATTAATCCTTCAATTGATTACGTTAACCACGTAAACATTCTACATAAGAAACGAACTAATCTTAGATTTTTTCTAATCCAAGACACTTCACATCAAAATGCATTCATGTCTAACAATTTCTAAGAATTGTTGACAAAAATGAGTAAATTGTTCATAAAACCGAGTTCTACAGACAATGAGCGGTTTTTTGACTCGGTTTCGGCAGCATGGATTTCTATTCTGTTGTGCAAACTAATGTATTTTGTTAAATTTTGCAAAAAAAATGCAAAACAAATTGCAACTTCCGAACAATGCTGGTAACGAGATGATATGTAAGCAAGTTGTCAGAAAATTGTTTACAAAAAGTCCTTTTACCGAGCTGGGGGGAAACGTTATGTCTTGAACGTAACAAAAGCATGTTTCTGGTTACATAACGGTAATTCTCATTGAAACTTACCGATATTTCATCAGAAACATGTTGCTCGACATATATTCGATGCAATAACACTTCTCGCTGGTAGAATATAACAATTTTAGATCTAAAAACATTCAATTCAGCTGAGCAGAAAAATTAGACCGTATGCAACAAAAACTTTTTTTGTATTTATTTACATTTTCTGACATTGTAGTGCTGCCAAATTGACAGGGTGACTATAGAAAACATAGCTTCAAATAATAGAATTATTATTTTGTTTATTGAATGATTCTCCATTGTATATCGGAGGGGGGCATCTTGCCTCAACGGTGCTTATTACGCCAGGTATCCCTACAGGTGGTAGATAAAACGGTTGAGACATATGGTTTGTCAATTTTTAAATAGCCAAAACTAAAAAAACTATCCTGGTTTCCTAGTGTCATTTGAGAACTTGACCTAACCAATGGATACCGGAAGTGTTCCGGATTTTAGGAGTGTGTTTCAAAATGTGCATTTTTACATCGCGTAAAACTTTTTCTGACATCTTGTTTTTTTTTTAGGTTTATATGTTTCCAATAAACTAGAATTCATTCCGAGTTCATTGGTACCCAAAGGTTGAAAATCTGTCGAAAAACCATAGAGATATAAATGATTCAAGAATGGGTGTTGTTTCTGGCAGTTTTTTCTCTTGTTGGGTACAATCTTCCTTGGGCACCCTAGTGTAACGCAAAGAAACTTTGTGGGTATGTAGGCCTTACTAAACCAAGCAACTTTGCAAACTTTTTTTGAAAATTTATCTGGACTAGCATTTGAAAAGGTTTGGAGTATTCACACCTTTTTCTTATAAATCAAAACACAAGTTGACAGTGGATAGCTAGAAAATTATCTGAACTTTTATTTAAAAATATTAAAAAATTGAATTTCAGATCCTACACTGAAAAAATATAATTTTTAAATACAAAAAGTGGTTTTAAAAATATCGGTTATTTCAGATCTTTTTCGAATAAAGGTTTTTAGATAGACAATTTAGTTGCCTAAAACTTTTCGGAACAAACCACAGTAGAAACTACTTAAGAAAAAAAGTTTTTCTAACAAAAACTTTTTCGTGTACTATGTACCCAACAGTAAAAGAACTGCAGAAAACATACTTAACTAATTCATATCTCGATGGTTCCTCGACGGATTTTCAACATTTGGGTACCAATGAACTCGAAATGAATTCTAGTTCATTGGAAACATGTAAGCCTAAAAAAAACAAGATATCAGAAAAAGTTCTATGCGTTGCAAGAATGCACGTTTTGACACACACACTTCTAAAATCTGGAACATATCCGGTGTCCGATAGTCCCGTCAAATTCTCTAGTAAGTTTTGGAAACTAGAATAGTTTTCCAGTAAAATGAAACCGATTTCATTAAAGTTGATTCATTTTTCGTTATATTAAAGCTCTGACTATTTAAAAATTGACAAAACGTTGAATGTCATAATCGTTTTGTCTACCCCATGTAAATCGATTTCTAAAGTATAAGCGCTTCGTGGGTCCATTTAATAAACTCCGATCACCTTTTAAATTTTCGTAGCTTATTCACGAGGTCAATAGGAAACTGTTTCAGCCCGTCGCTAATTAAGATCGATAGTTTCAAAAATGGCCGTATAAAATGTGACCACTCTACTGTATATCATGAAGTATAAATTCATTAGTACAACATAATATTTTTACGCTTCAGGACAAAATGGAAAATACTGGAGGATTGATGGAGAAGGAATAGCTGCCGATTCGGATACACCGATTGATGGATTTTATATCGAACTACGTGAACCTACACGCATCTGCCTCCGATCGAACGATGGTCGGTACCTTGGAGCTACCAAGAATGGAACATTCAAACTCGTGGATACCGGATTCGAAACTGCGACTCAATGGGAATACTAAACAGTTAAGTGCAATGCGTAGTATCTCGTCGGTTCGAGTACATTCGCACTCGAAATTTTAGCATGTTAGGTTACTCTTCTTCTTATCCAACTTTATAAAAAAAATCAAAAAACAGATTCCTTGAAGGAAAACAAATCTGTTATTCAATCATTTCACAAAGCAATCAATTTCCTTCATTCCTCTGCTGGATCCCAAATTTTATTTGTAAATTATTTTTACTGTTCTGATAACAAATATTATATAAAGACCCTAAAAAACAAATAATATGAAAGAAAAAAATACACGCATTATGTAACGTAAGGCTTACTTTTGAATGAACTACTATACCATCATTCTGAATATTCCTTCTACGAAACATGCCTACATTTATTGTAACAACCATCAACTGGATACATCAAAAATTGAACTATATACTTATAGATCTGATCTGAATAGATCATTATTTGAAAAAACGTAACTACCATTACAGTAGATATGATTAGTAAGTAAATATTCAAACATGCAATTTTCTCCCCCTGTCTTGTTCTCTTTGATTCGAATTATTGTTGTTCAAATCTACTGTTCACCATTAATAGATTGTTTGCGGTAGGTATTCTTGAAGTAAAAGGAATACGTCGAAGGCTTAGAAAATGTGACGGCTTTCGAATACTGAGAATTTCGAGGATGCCTACTAGCTAATTCCTTAATTAGTATTCATTATCCTCATAAAAAGCATTCATCACGTGGAATAGAACCAAGTACTGCCAAAATTTTACCAATGAAAATACTCCGGAAAAAACAGGTTCATCGTAAGCTATCGGATATTTTCAATAGTAAAGTCACGAGAAAACATTATTGTTGTAAAGTAATTGTCTAGTTTTTGTTTAAAAAAAAACTTTGAAAATTATGCTAGCAGGTGTATGTAAAATATTTATTTATAGTGATCAATATGTGTTTATCGACTAACCTTGTGTTATAACAATTTGAGTTTCGATAGACCTACAACTAGAAATATTTGAAAATCCGCAGCAAGTTTAGCGCGAAAAATGTATTGTATAGCGGTTGAACAGGCCGCAAAAAAACTTTTTACAAGTAAACTATTATACGAAATATTTTATGATGAATATTTAAGACAAAATCATTATGCAGATAAATGACGTACGTATGTGTGTAATCAAATCAAATTAAATAGAAATAAACGGTAATGCATCAGATTACTGATATGTGTTGTTGCTTTTCTTTATTCCAATAACTAACGATAGATACGCTATTGAGGGAGTATCCTCATCCTTAGTTTTACAAAAGGTGGTTTTCTCTCATATATTTTTTTTGAGGTGAAAAAAGCAACATAGAGGAACATGTTGTTTGCTTTTTTTGTAAACGTAAGTATGGACATGAGAAATGAAATTTTCAAAAAAAAATCACAGGAGGGTTGTGTGCAAAGCCACGTCCGCAAGGTTGAAGTAGAATACTTTTACACAGTTCTACTTACGGCTGTACATTAACCTACGGCCGGGCGAATCGGTTCGCGCCGCTTTTTGCGTTTAGTCTGGCAGAGGCCTAATGCGCACGGCCAACACAATATTTATTCATTTCGTCAATCAGAAGTAGACAATATACAATATTCAATATTCTAATACAATGTTAACTTACAAACTATTTTTTTAATAAGCGTTGCGGTTGCGTATTGAGCTAAAAAAGTGTTTAAGTTCATGCCGAGACATTGCAGAGTCAATGGTTTCGCAGTATTGATTGTAAGTGGCCATCATACGATTCAAGGGTCCGAATTTTGCATAATTTGTGCGGTAATGATTGGTGGCAAACGTGTTTCGATTTCGAAGTTGTCTAAGAGGTGCGTAGAAATTTAACTTAGATAAAAGTGTAGCTGAATCAATGCGCTGCGAAACGATGTCGTTTACAAATGACACTATTGCGAATTCACGACGCTCTTTCAATGATTGTATGTTTATGAGCATGCAACGAGCTTCATATGATGGAAGAGGAAATGATGTTCAACCTAATTTACGAAGAGCATACAATAGAAATTGCTTTTGTACCGATTCTATTCTTTCTTCGTGTGTGATTGTATAGGGTGACCATACAATGCTGCAGTATTCCAGTATCGATCTTACATAGGCTATATATAATGTTTTGATGGTATACGGATCCTGAAAGTTGTGACAAAAGCGCTTTATAAATCCCACCATGTTTTTAGCTTTGTGGATTATTGTGTTGTAGTGGTCAATGAAGGTTAGTTTGGAGTCTAAGACAACTCCCTAGTCCCTAACTCTTTCACAATTTGCTACAGTTTGGTTTCCTAATGATATTGTAATGTTTGGTGTTGTTCTTTTTCGACAAAATGATATGTGGTTGCATTTTTTTACATTTAACTCTAGTAAGCTTTTTTTACACCATGTGTAGAATATGTATATTTCATTCTGGAATGCATTGATGTCTTCTTCATTTCTTATTTCCAAAAAGAGCTTCATATCGTCGGCATAAATTAACACTTTTAGTTTTTTGAGAATAAAGGAAACGTCGTTAACGTACAAGATGAAAAGAAGAGGTCCTAAATGAGAGCCTTGGGGAACACCAGAAGTGACTAGAATCGGATTTGAGTTTTGTCCGTTAAATTTAACTATTTGTTGGCGATTGGTTAAATATGATTCGAGCCACTTCAGGAGTTCTGGCTCAAGTCCCATTTTTTGCAATTTAAAAAGTAGCATTGGTATGTCTATGCGATCGAATGCCTTACTGAAATCTGTGTAAAGAGCTTCTACATGGTTTCCATTATCCATTGCATTCAATGAATAATTTATAAATTCAAGTAAATTGGTCGATATTGAACGGCCCTTGAAGAAGCCATGTTGCTTCTCAGTTATTCGGTTTTTAATTTGGGAAAATAGTTTTTCATTTACAATTGCTTCGAATAGTTTAGGAATGCAAGAAATTAGGGCTGTTCCACGATAATTACGTATGTCGGATTTCCGGCCTGATTTGAAAATAGGCACTAGAAACGAGCTTTTCCATTTTGATGGGAAGCATCCATATTCCAATGACATATTGAAGAGCCAGAACAATGGAGCTGTAAGTTCCGTTGCAAGATTTTTCATAAATACTGGCGGAATTCCGTCAGGTCCAGGACCTTTAAAGGCATCTAAGCTATTCAACGCCTGAAAAATATCCTGCACATGAATTTGGTTTACACCAATATCCCTCGAGAAGTTTGGATAAAATGCAAAATAATCTTGGTCGCGATCCTCTTCAGAAAATGTTGTATAGATTTCTTGGAAAAATTTCGCAAAAAGATTGCAAATCCTTTCCGAGTTATCCCCGACATTTTCGTCAAGATGCATTATAGATGGAAAATTGTCAGATTTTAGTTTAGTTTTCACGTAACTATAGAAGTTCTTCGGACAGGATTTTATTTCAAGTTCAGTTTTTGCATTATATTCATCAAACGCATTACTGATGGCAAGATTCAGTTGATCACATATATCCAAATAGATTGCTAAATTTTCACTACTGTTGTGTCTTTTATAGATTTTATGTGCTTTTTGTTTACGGTTTTTCAATTTTTTTATATGACTATTATACCAGACAGGATTTTTTGTATTTCCAGTACGTCTCCTTTTCTTCAGAGGTATTTCCTGTTTAATTATATCAAATAAAATTTCATAAAAAGTATCCACCGCCACGTCAACATTTCCTCTATTCTTAAGAATAAATTGCCAGTTAACATTATTTAATCTATTGCGAATATTTTCATAATTTGCCTTTCCATATTCAAAGACTTCCTCGTATTCATAGTCGTTGGGTTTTTGGTGCGCATGTATAAATAAAGAGTATTCGATTGCCGTGTGATACGCCTCATTTTTCCATAGAGGATTCAATGATTCAGTCACACAGAAATCATCATAAATGTTTGTAAATGAAAAGTCTAAGTAACAGTTCTGTTGGTTTTTGATGTGGTTGATTTGGTTCAGTCCGAAATTTGCGGTTTTGTCAAAAATAAGTTGCAGTGTTTCATTGTCCCCAACGACTGGAAGAAGAATACATTCATTTTCTGAGTCCTTCATGAATTCTGCATGGCGTTGATTAAAGTCTCCATAAATATGGATTTTAGCTTCGGGAGAAAGTTGTGACAAAATTTGTTCAGTAATTTGGAAGAAGGTTTCATAAGTGGTTTTGTGAGCCTGGTCAGGCGGAAAATACACTGAGGCAAACACGTGTATTTCACCTGCTATGTGGGATTTAACCCACACATGCTCAAGTTCCTTAACTTTTGTTGTTTTGATAGTTTCGGAACTATAGTTAGACGAAACAGCTATCAATACTCCGCCGCCTGACTTCTTTTGCGACTCAACAAAATTCCTATCATCTCTGAATACATTATAGGCACTACCAAAAATTTCTTCACTTTTTATACTTTCATCCCAGCTGGTTTCAGTAGCCAGGATAATAGAAAAGGATGCGCTAAGTAAATTTTCATAAATTTCCTTCATTTTTGCAGGGCTTCTCATGCGATTGAAATTTTGACAATAAATTAAAATTTCATTCGCATTCTGTTTCAGTGAAGAAATTTTGGGAAGTAGGTCGATTGACTGAGAATTGTTTACCTCTTTCTCATAGAAAGGAGTCATTATTTCCGAAAAATCGGTTTATAAAATTTGTCGACACTTTCCCTTGCGCGTTGTAGGGATTGAATCCTCTGGTTGTTCAAGTGTCTACTATAAGAACTAAGGTCTTCGGAAGCCGCTTGTTTCGGTACGCCGAATTCTTCAATTCTTCAATTCCTCTGATGCCAAAGTAATTTGTATGCTGGTTTTCGTCATACCGTCGTAGCAAACCGTTGGGTCTTTGTCATGCATGTACGCAAGGTAAAGACGTACAAGGTGCATAATTTTTGGATCTCGTAAACGCGCCTTCAGAAAACGCCCGTCTCCAACAGCTGATTGTTGTGTTAGGTTGACAACAGGAGGCCGCATGGGATCGAGCGACCACGATGTTGGGTGCGATTCTAATGTTGCTGACGAAGTAGTGTTCTCATTTGGTGGTGATTCAATATTATGTTGGTTCTGGTTGTCTGAACGGTAAGGGTTTATGGTTTCACCCTTCCGGAAGTTGATGAAATTTGGAACTGCGAGGCCTGCTATAGGGTGGTTAATAGTTGATGGTGGTCCGGCAAATTTAACTTTGGCGGTTGCCAGTAATTGTTTATCCGATCCATTGACACGGATCTGGTCGTTTTGGTAAGTGTGTGTGAACTTGTGGTTGTTGTTGATATAGTTACTATTCGTTGTCTTGTTACTGTTGCTGTTGGTGGTATGGTTTCGATTGCTGTTGAAGTTTTTCGATTCAATATATTGTCGCCTCCTGCGTTTCCTGTTTCGTCTAGATTTTTCGGCAGCCTTTTCTTGGAGCCTACGAGTCCGTTGTCTAGCATCATATTCCGACCAGTCTGGCATCCAGCGCCATTTATTGCCCAAAAATCGCCATCCTGGCGCAGAATGGTCCATTAAGGGCTTCGTAGCTTTATTGTTAGCTGCCAAAGTTTGATTTAATTCTTCATGCAGTGACTTGTGTTGTTGTGATGCGCTAGTTTGATTAATTTGGAGACTGGTAATAGCTCCAGAGACAAATTTTACCTCGTCTAGAATTTCACGAAGAGCAGAATCAGCACTAGACTGCGCTGAACCGGTTTCAATTGTAGCGAGTAGTTTGTTTATTGACCCTGTCGTTGAGTTTGTAGCTGCTGCTGCTGCTGCTGTCGCTGCTGACTTAGCCATTGCTTCAACAGCTGCTGAGGTGTCCGAATGTGTATCAAGAAGTGTTGACATTTTGTTTTTCATTTCTGCGGCACTGGCTTTGTTGCTGCTCGCGGCGTTGGTGATGGAAAGTTTAATTTCATTCAGGCTTTTTTCAATATGCTCCAGCAAGTTATCATGAGTCGCGCTGAGATTTTTATAATTTGAAAGCAGCTTATGGTTTACTTCCAGCGTCTTTCCGATGTTTTCTGAGATGTTTCTGAGATGAGATGTCAGAGCCTTAAGATTTAGGTCGGTCACGAACTTTTCCTGGCAGTCTTGACATAGCGGCAGCATAAAAGTCCGCAGGATTTCCTCGTGATTTCTTTGTGCACCAATGCACGCAGCATGAAATGTTCGGTTACAGATTCCGTGACAACGTCAGAGGTAGCGATTGTCACCTTGCGCACAGTTTACGATACCGCACTTCATTGCACTCGCGACGTTAACAAATGACCGTATCAAGTAAAAACAAATAAACTACTTTTGAATGCTTGCGCGCGTTCCACACGTCGTCGGTTGGATGAAAAAAAAATGTTGAGGTACAAAAAAAAGTTAAGTAGTAAAAAAAATGTATATATATACTATAGTGCAGCACGCGCGTCCGAACTCGACGACGGTCCGTAAGAGACTAGAAAAGTGTTTTCACATTGAAAACTAGTCACGGCTTTACTGGAGTAAGTGCTAGCAAATGCATCTACCGCTAATACCGCCGCTCTCCTACGAAAGCGCGTCGTTTCATGTGCGGAACAGGGTTGATATTTGTTGACACTCTTGAGTGAAAGTGAAAAAAAGCATCCATAAACGTTATTTTTTTACAATCCTTTCAGAGTACTCCTTCCCGCTTTCGCATGGAAGTGAACTGTCAAAACACCTCATTATATTTCATGCGATGAAAGCAAGACAACAAAATCAGTTTATCAGTTAACGAAGATTGTCAAGGCATCGGTCAGTGCCAGTGAAAAAATGTTTCGGTGAGGTTCATTTTGGTTGAGTGGACTGTTTGTTTTTCTTTTTCGCTTTGAAGTGAAGATCATTTGGTTGGATTTGTCGTCAAATTTTATTCCGTAACCGTGAACGATGCGCGCGATCTATTTCATCTGGGTATAACAGCACGTTACTAGGACGAAAATCTAGTGTATCTGAAAGAGTGCTGCGATCATTGGAAGTGAAAATTGAAAATGATTGGCTATAATTTTCGAAGAATTTTGCTGGGGAAAATAACTTTTATGAGCACTGGTGGAATAATATTGTGAGTTTCACTGAAACTTATTCGCCGCGCTATAAACCGAAACTCTGAAACCAAATGCCCTTCTTGGTCGCCGAATCGATTTCATTTTCCTCGGGACACTGTAAGCAACAGCCAAAATTAAATCTTCCTGTCTTGGCAACCCTTTCCAAAATCAAAACAAACTTCGATTCAGGCAGCACACTGAAGGCGACGTCAGAGGAGCCATTTTTACAGATTACTCTAATATAGATTGATATCATAATGCTTAAAACAGAAACCACGAAGTGAGTATATGATCCAATAGATTTTCCTCTGGTGATTAGTAATCCTTTTTAGTCTCCACTGTCTCCAGCAGTGATTTCTTCAAGGATTTTTCCGATTCTTTAACAATGAAGGTTGATGCAAATAAAAACAGCATACATCTGGCAACTCAGCGCGGCCTTTGATTCAAGCGCGGTGTTTGGATTAGACCGCGTTCAGTTTTGGGCAAATCTCTTAATATCAACAACGAAAAATGACGCGCGTCTAAGCACACCCGAACTGTTTCGCCGTGCCGCTTTCATTTACTCCCTATAACATCGGCCTCAGGGAAGAACCGGCTGCACCTACCGCTGAGGCTGATACCATACTGCTACTGGTACCCAAAGCTATTAACTCTTCAAATTAAGTGTTTTATTTGTCCTCAAAAGAACAATTGTTCAATTCCATATCGGATATAATGCAATCGCATCTCTGTAATATTACCGACAGTAATATTCTTCTGAACAAAATGATCCAACATTTCCATTAGAGGAAGTGCCGGCTGATGTACGGCAAAATACTCTCCCAATCGCTCGCGTTGGCGTTCAGCCTGGTAGAGGCCTGAGACGTGGTGACCAACCACAGGGCAAGTGATTTGCTTAATTCGAAGGCAGCTACAGGCGCAACCCGCTGCTATCCTCTGTTACTGCTGGCTGAGTGCTGATATCTGCTGCTACTGCTGTCAACGTTGTGGACGGTCCATCCAGCTCCGACTAATGAATGTAGCTAGTTTTCCCAGAAACACTCTTTTATAGCCGAGGGAGCTACGAAATAGGCCACGCCTTTCAGTTCAGTTTTTCCATTCCCTAATGTTCTTCAGACGAATTATTCCACAATTCGCATATGATTTTTGTATCCAGCGAACAAACACCGATGGTGCTCTCACACACGCAACGGTTTTAACCCGTAGGTATCTTATTGCGGTTTGTAACATCAAGCGATTTTGTTTGCTCGCTGTTGCGTGTTGCATCCAGTGTTGATAAAAGTCATTTTCCCCAGCAAAAATCTCCGAAAATTATAGCCAATTAGTTTCAATTTTCACGCATATATCAAGATGGCCTGACAACGTAATTTTTTTTAATTCTTTTATCACCAATATTTAGTGGTTAATTTGTGAGTTCGAAATCCAATTTGTGGTAATTTGTGGTTAAGTGGTTTCCGAGAAATTTTCAAAAAACTAAGTCAAGCCATCTTGAAACATGATTTTTCTTTAAATGAATCGGACAACGATGATATATAAATCAATCGAAAGCTCTTAATTTATGGTTCACGAAAATGTTAATTTTAAAGTCATAATTATTAGTGTTTGTACAGAAATTTGTGTTTTTTTGTTCACGTAGTTCTACGTTTTGTTTATTTGTTGATGACGCTGCTGGCCGCTAATGGCGTTGGCTGTTTGCGGTGTTTGTCATTGCTATACTGAGCGTGCGTTTGGGAAATATGCTAAATATCGTGAATTCAGGGTTGATATTTGTTGACACTCTTGAGTGAAAGTGAAAAAAAGCATCCATAAACGTTATTTTTTTACAATACTTTCAGAGTTCTCCCTTCCCGCTTTTTGCATGGAAGTGAACTGTCAAAACACCTCATTATATTTCATGCGCTGGAAGCAAGACAACAAAATCAGTTTATCAGTTAACGAAGATTGTCAAGGCATCGGTCAGTGTCAGTGAAAAAGTGTTTCGGTGAGGTTCATTTTGGTTGAGTGGACTGTTTGGCTTTTTTTTCGCTTTGAAGTGAAGATCATTTGGTTGGATTTGTCGTCAAATTTTATTCCGTAACCGTGAACGATGCGCGCGATCTATTTCATCTGAGTATAACAGCACGTTACTAGGACGAAAATCTAGTGTATCTGAAAGAGTGCTGCTATCATTGGAAGTGAAAATTGAAAATGATTGGCTGTAATTTTCGAAGAATTTTGCTGGGGAAAATGTCTTTTATCAGCACTGATCGAGATTCGGGGAACTCAGCCAACACACTTGCTCTACTACAGGTAGCCCAACAGGCGCAGAATGGATATGTGTAAATTTGTTGACAAAAAGGATACCGGTAACAAAAATGTTCTTTCAAAGGAAAGCAATCCAAATTCGACGGATTATTTTTCGAGCGCACAGAGAAGTAACTCGAGTGGAAACCTGGCCAAAATTATTTTCGCTACTGTTTAGTAATATGTTGGAAAATATTTGAGTGAGAAGTGGAAGTGGCTGGTTCGAGTATTGTATCAAAGAGTAACTCTAATAATCACGCACATAACTTGATGTTTACATTTACATAGCCTATGTGGCTTCATTAATGTTATTGAACAACTCGTATAATTTGTGTTCGCAAAACGGGCAGCGAAACAAATCGAAGAATTTGCAAGAAAAATGATGTAGCAAAATATCTTCATTTTGAATTTTCAATTTGTTGCTCACAGATTATATAATGCCTCGTGGAACCTACGTAGGTTGGAAAAAGGCTTTTGGACGGAGTGTTATTTACCTGGATTATTGATTCTGTGCATCAAGTTAATTTTAAGTTAACTTAAATTAGTTGAAGTTCATTCACTTAACTATTTTCATTTAATCTTTGTTGAACTGAAACTCTGTTTTAAGCATGAGGCAGGTATTTGTCAAAATATGCCATGAACAACATTTTTCAAACGGGTCGCAAATGTCAATCCGGACGTAACCGGATGAGATATTTGCGAGGATGTGATGTTATGAACTTCCATTCCCCCGATGATTATATGATCGGATTCCGCGAGATTTGATAACTCTTTCAATATTGAAAACGCTCGAAAATACGTAAAAATCACTAATTTCGAAAACTTCTTAAGAGTAGCTATAATTTTAAATATCGGAATTTTTTTCAACCGGTTTATTAGCATTGAACATAAAGAATTCATTTGGTGCATAATATTGATCAATTGTCATTTTTTTGACGCCTGGCACAACTTGGTTCGATTCCCAAAAAATGCTTGTAAATTTGTCAATGTTTACAGCTCTCCCAGCATATGATAATACCGTTTAACGTTGATCGAGTGATGGTATATTGTGAAGCATTTATTTAAGCTGCAGAAAAAAAATATAGCGGCACCAAAAAGCGACATATTTTTTTTTTCTTATTTTGGCCAGATTTTTGTTCTAGGTACTCCTCTGTGCGACGGTGCCACTAGTAGCTTGACAGACACGTGGACAGCAGAAATCTACTTTATTACTTTGCTCATAAGTTAGCACATATGCATGAAAAAATAACAGAAGAGCAACATTAAGTTGGATCTCGACATTTGTTTGAATATTTCTGAAACATTTCTCCGAATCTAGGTGATGAAAAAGTGATAATTATTGTTTGCCATTCCTACTGGTTCTGAAAAATAATCCGTCGAATTTGGATTGCTTTCCTTTGAAAGTACATTTTCGTTACCGGTATCCTTTTTGACAACAAATTTACACATATCCATTCTGCACCTGTTGAGCTACCTGTAATGCAAGTGTGTTGGCTGAGTTACTAAGAATCACGATATTTAGCATATTCCTCAAACGCACGCTCAGTATAGCAGTGACAAACACCGCAAACAGCCAACGCCACTAGCGGACAGCAGCGTCATCAACAAATAAACAAAACGTAGAACTACGTGAACAATAAAACACAAATTTCTGTACAAACACTAGTGATTATGACGTTAAAAATTACATTTTCGTGAACCACAAATTAAGAGCTTTCGATTGATGTATATATCATCGTTGTCCGATTCATTTAAAGAAAAATCATGTTTCAAGATGGCTTGACTCAGTTTTTTGAAAATTTCTCGGAAACCACTTAACCACAAATTACCACAAATTAGATTTCGAACTCACAAATTAACCACTAAATATTGGTGATAAAAGAATTGATAAAAATTACTTTGTCAAGCCATCTTCATATATGCAATTTTCACTTCCAATGATCGCAGCACTGTTTCAGATACACTAGATTTTCGAACTAGTAACGTGCTGTTATACTCCGATGAAATATTTCGTGCGCACCGTTCACGGTTACGCGATAAAATTTGACGACGAATCCGACCAAATATTCTTTACTGTTCCTTCGTCAAAGCGAAAAAGACAAACAAACAGCAAGCGTTACAGAGACGAAACGTCAAAATTGATCCAAGCTAGAGTGAATCCGAGAGAACAGTGGTTGGCTGAACTTGACAATACAAATGGATGCAGCATTCAAAGCAAACGTTCGTTTGCTATGTTTTCGTTCTTTAGTGCCGGTTTGTTTTTGCTTAGCATGGAGGAAAGCTGTGTGGTAGCCGGTCCAGTACGTGCCGCTTGAGGCTATCTTTTTGGCGGAACACGATCGCACAGTGCGAACAGACGGACGGTTTTTGGTAAGTGTGCCGCCGCAGGGGGAAAGTAGGCGATTTCGACTGGCTGAATCCCTGTTCACACACGCTGCAGCTGCACACACTCTTGGATTTTCTGGTGGATTTTTAAATATGTGTTATTCGTTCTACTCTCAAGGTGTCAACATCGACTGAGAACAAACCCTAACCATGGCCCGTACAAAGCAGACCGCTTGTAAATCCACTTGTGGAAAAGTTCCTCGTAAGCAGTTGGCCACAACGTCAGCTCGTAAAAGTGCCCCGGCTACTGGTGGAGTAAAGTAGCCTCATCGTTATCGTCCCGGAACAGTCGCTCTGCGTGAAATCCGTCGTTACCAGAAGTCGACTGAGTTACTGATCCGCAAGCATCCGTTCCAGCGTTTGGTCCGTAAAATTGTCCAGGACTTCAAACTTTTCCAGAGCTCTGCTGTTATGGCTCCGCAGGAAGCTAGTGAAGCTTACCTTGTCGGTCTTTTCGAAGATACCAATCTGTGTGCCACCCACGCCAAAGGTGTCACCATTATACCAAAGAACACCCAGCTGACTCGTCGTATCCGTGGTGAACGTGCTTAAAGTGGTTATCAGTTTCGTTTGCTTCTAAATTTGTAAAACAAACGGCCCTTATGAAGGCCACCAACACTTTGAATGAAGATTTGAATTTGTTTTAAGCGTCTGGGATATTTCCGCAATTAAAATTCAATAAAAATTTTGATTACTCAATAAGGGTTCGGTTTCAAAAGTCGTTTTTTTACCTAAAAGGTTTTACATTCCACATTTAATTATCAGGTTATATTGAATATTGGTGTGCGCGGTTGAGAAAGGAAAATATTATCCTGAAAAGAGGCAACCTTTTTTTTCGAATGACCAGCGCTGCTCTAATGCCGCAGTTATGATAAAATCAACATTCGAACAGATTGGAGAACACAGTATACAGATGCTGCAACAGTTTATTCATCAATGCTATTTTTAAAGAATAAAATATATTCTGAAATTTTGACCCTTTTCATGCTTTTCATAGATTAAAACATGTTTTTCACTTCACTCTGAATTGGTTTTCTAAAAATTTACTTCATAGTGTCCATTTGTCAGGTGATTAAACTATAAATTTCCTATTTTTCGGTCCGCTACCAGCTCTACATTTAGGAAACTTTTTGACTAATGCAATTTCTAAAAATACAGGTGATTTGAAACTTAGACTAAAAACATTCGAAGACATCTCCGCGCTTTTTTAGTGTTTCTGTATCACATTTTGTAGGCATTTATATTTAACCAACATCGATTAATCGTTGTAAAATTTAGACGGTCTTTCCTGGCAGTGGTCATCCAGGAACCTATCAACTGACTGAGAAGCAAGTAAGCCTTCTCATTAGCGGCAACAAGCGGCGGCATCCGAAAGGCGAGTTAGCAAACCTTCTCGCTAAGAGTGTGGTAAGCTCTCTGCCCGTTATCGGCAACGATCCTGAAAGACGCGCGCAGCAAAATGCTGTCTGGTTACGACATAAATGCTGCTTGGGGGAACCATTCTGGGTGAAGCATTTTTAGGAAAGGATAAGTACCGTGAGCCGTGAGGCGTCCTAATTCTGCGCGGCTCCTAATTCTGCGCACTTCGTATCGAAATGTTGATGCCGTTAAGTAAGAAAGGAAACATAAGCAGAAAGTAAACAGTTAATATATAGGAGATCACTTCCAAACTTCATTTTTGAAAATCTGCTTTCGATTGAAATTTTTTGAACATTTTAATACGAAGTGCGCAGAATTAAGAACCGCGCAGAATTAGGGCGCCTTACGGTAATCATTCTAGAAGACAATGTTTCTTGAGTCGTCTGTAACTTCTATTCTTGATGATATTTTAGACATTAATGGTAGATGGCAGATTCGTTGTACAATAATAATACACTGTGCAGTTTACGAAGTTGACAGTATCAGAGTTAAATTATATTTATTGAATGTTCTCTTCTCTTATATTTACGCAACAGTTTTTATTTGTTCGAAATACGGTTAATATTATTGTCGAATGGTTTAAATATTAAACGTAGTACTCTGCACTGCAGACAAATTAAAAAAATATTCAAAATCGAATATTGGTACATGTGAAAAAAAAAAAACAATGAATGCAACTTTGTTACATCGCGTGTTAAAAATGGTCTTCTGCGGTTTTTGAAGCAAATTCAGAAAATTTTCGTTATCGAATATTTTTACATGTAAGAATAAGTAACCTTAATAAATATCTTATTGTTAATAAATCGATTACGTCGTTGATGACGTATTTAGGCTGTCCTATTTTGCAAAAGGGTACTCTACGGTTGAGAAAGAACTATCCAACGAAGCTGGAAATTCAAGTGGATCTTCTAATTGTAGAACTTTCCAGTCATAAAGATTTGAGAAGACTTTCTGGAAGACATCCCTATTGAGTTTAATTATCAACATATTCGCCAGGGTGTCTTCGCCCAGTCCTGTTCGTGAGTCAGTCAGAATCAAGGCTAGGGCGCTAAAGGCTCTTTCAACCGAAGACTGGCTTGACGGTGTAGCAAGCACTACTATTGCTACTGCATATAGTTCTGGGTGCGTGTGTTTGCGCGTTATCCAATGTTTCCAAACATCGTAACTGTGGCTTCGGCGTTCCTCTGCATCAAGCCCCTTGAGTTGTTTTTGAAACCTGGTCATGTTTGAATTTTCGTCTGCATTCAATGATCCTCCAAACATTTCCGTCATGACTAAATCAAAATCGTAGTCGGAAGTTGAAGGTGTTTTGACTACAGTAGTGCTCTCCGTCAAAGGTACAGGGCGTAGTCGGGATATCCTTTCCTGCAAGCTTGCAATGTATCGCTGGGAATGGAAAAGACATGTTTTGATTATATTTTAAGACCTGCGGGAATCAAGAACTTTTGCACTTGTACACTGAAGTCATTTTTTACGCGATTGTTTTCACGTTACCCGATTTTTTGCACGTAGCGGAAAATTTTATCAGAACAACGCATTTTTTCACACAGTTCGTCCAAAATTATGCGATTTTTTTACGCAATTCTTTTTTTGCGCGGACGCATCAATCGTGTAAAAAAAGAATCCAGCGTATACACACACGCACACACACATAAATACGCACATACACACACACACACACATACACACACAATGAAATTACCTGAATTTCGTCCTTTTCGTTGAGCGTGAACAACCTAGAACCATAAAAATTGAATCGAGGGTCCAGATAAAGGGCCATTTTGAATGCCCGTGAATTGCGGAGATTCGTTAATCTTGTCATTAAGGATTCATGAAGAGGTGCAGCGGATTGGTTATCATACAGTTTCTCGACTTCGCTAAGCGCCATGAGCCACTGCTTGTAGAAGTCCGGCAAAGTGACATGGGCCTCCTGCATCGTTTTGGTGCAAATGTAAAGTGGGTGGAATGCATTTCGATAATCGTGGATAAAAATCCAGTAATCTGAAAGGTCTAAAGAAAATGTTTGTTTTTTTTTAAGTGTATTTAAACGGTAATTTGTGTTGATTTACCTAACTCGGGGTACTCTTCAGCCAGTTGCTCGAAAAAGTTTTCTTGAGCGACAAAACTCTGCATCATTTTATAAATGCCACACCAGCGTGTGGCGTTCCAGATCGGTGGATACGATGCGGACGAGTTTTTGAAATTATTTTTGTACTTCGTGTTCCTGCAGCGCTTTGCGATTTCAGTGACTGCTTTCACGGTTTCGTTGGTCTTGTTAACAACATCCAGGATGGCTAGTTGAAGCGTGTGGACAGAGCAACGAATAAGATTTATATTGTTGTTGAATTCCTCTAGAAGACCAGCCGACAGCTTACGCTGTACACTGTCCTGTTCACTGTTATCGCCCTGCTCTATCGATATTTCTGCCAAGACGGCACGCTCTAATTCCATTTTCAACTCCTTCACAGCAGCACACATATTTGCACCGTTGTCTACTGTCACGGAGAAGACCTGGTCCAACGAAACTTCGTACCCTTTTAGAACATCTAAAATTTTATTTTTGAGGAAGACTGCTGTTTGGCGTTCAGTGACTTCAAGCATAGCTGTAAAAGTAAAGTCAAGACATATTCAGCGATATAAAAAATTGATTTTCCTAATGACGCATTAATTAACCAGAGAATGCGATTTTTTTTCTTTATTGAGAAATTTTTAACCCGTATTTCAGGGGCGACTCGTGGCTTTTGAACCTGCCTGTTCAACTACAAATTCTGAAAATCGCAGTTTGAGGAAGTAATCACAATCTTGTCCGCGTAATATATGTATATATATGTATGTAGGTTTTTTACAGTATTCTTCGTCTTAATATTAAAATTTTGCCGCATGTTGATGGAAGCGTAACTAATTTTCCAATCGATTGTTAGGAAAAAGCTTGCAAATAAATTTACATGATAATCAAAATAAAAGATTTCTGCTTTGCAATAAGAAAAATTTAACCCCTCCCCCTTGCTCACGCTTATGAAATAAAGCGATTCTTAATCTTAGAAACATGTCCGATACGGTTAACCTAATGACTCCCCTTCCGTCTCTTCTTAAACTGCGCCGTTGAGATACATAAAAATTACAGGAATATACCCCTTATTTAAGAACCTACACATAGAATGTACCGAATTATACGGTAATCGATTAGGTAGTTTTGAAATTAATAAATGTTAACAACACTCATCCATCTCCCCTCCTCATAACTACGTCTCTATATAGCAGAACCTCAAATGAAAGAGTAATGTTGCAAAAACAGAGCTTATAGTTGAAATCATCTGCATACCAATTTTCATGATTAACCATTAAAAACTCAAGTTTCCGAAAAATGAAGCTCAGCCTCCCCCTTCTTTCTATGCCAAGACAAAATCAATGTTTCAGAAACATACTTAAGGACCCACGAATACAAATTGGAACGGAGACCAAGTAGGTGTGAGGGAGTTTACAAATAACAAATTTGCATTTTTTCTTGTTTCGTTAATGAAATAGATAAAATTTAAAGCTGTCGAGATACATCAGCTACTATAGCTTCTACATACCGAATTTCATAATGATCGGAGCAGCATTTTCAATATCAATAAAGATTGAAATACAAAACCCCCTCTCCGCTCATCCTTGCATTGCCACTGAGCTACAAAAAAAGTTTCAAATAGCACCGTACGTAGCAAAAATACAACTCCTACTCAGAAACTTATGATTTTCTAATTCACCCCCTCCTTGCCTACGCCTATGAGATAGAGCAAAACTAATAAATTAGAAAATTTCACGGTAGTCTATATAATACAAATTAAAAATATAATATAATATCAACTATATAAATGGAAATATGTTTTTACCTAGAGTCCGAATCACAACCTCATCCGATTGGCTGTATTGGACATTAATTCCAAGAACGCTTCTGTCATGACGGGATGCCGAATCTATTTTTAAACTAACCAACCTTCCTCTCATCTCGTTCCTTATTGCTTGTCGGACTCTGTCTGCTGCCGTTGCCAGATAGTCCTTGATATTCACTCTATTGACCTTGAAATTCAATGATTCCGAAATCGGATTAAGTAACAATTTAAATCCGTCCCAATCTAGGCTGAAAAGCGGCATATTGTGGAAGCAGACCAGTTTTAGAATTGCTTCCAGGAATAGTTGTCGGTCTATAGCAATAGGTCGCTTTGCAATAGCTCGTCGCTTTTTAGGAGCTTCTTCGACGTGCCTGAACATGCCTTTCAAAAATGCAGCCTCCGGGTGTTTGACGCGGCAATGGCGGATATAATTTTGAGCATCGAAAGTTTTCTGCTCGTAGGTGCAATAACTGTCCACTTCAATTGCACAGCGGGCCTTTGTTTCACTGAAAACTACTTGCTCGGCAGCAATTTCACTTAGCGTTTTTTCGTTTCCTTTTGATTTTCTTTTAGATGGTCCTGGTGCGGATCTTCCGGAGCCAATTTCTTTTGGCGTATTATTTGTGTCCATTATTGTCGTCTATCACTTTTTCGTTTCACTCAGGCAAATTCAACCTCACCGGAACAATTTTTCACTGACACTGGCCGTTGACTTGACAACTTTCGTTAACGAATGACGAAAGAACGAAAAAAGAGTATATAAACCTTGCATGAAAGTGAAATATTTCATCGGCATAGTAGAAAGAAATAAACTGATCTTGCTGTTTTGTTTTCATCGCATGAAATATAACGAAGTGTTTTGACAGTTCACTTCCATGCAAAAAGCGGGAAGGGAGAACTCTGAAAGGCTTGTGAAAAAATAACGTTTATGGTTGCCTGTTTTCTTTCTCACTCAAGAGTGTCAACAAATATCAACCCTGGTTGCATCATGTTGCAACTTGGCAGCTGGGAGACGACGAAATCAGCTCTGCATAGTTGAACTAACTACTTTTGTGAATGCGTTTTAACAGGGCAGTTTGTTATTCGGTTATACTGATCGCAACCTTTGTGAGGGGTTTACTAAATAAAGTAAAAAGTAGAAAACTACAACACAATTTAATTGCATCCCGCACAAAATGTCCACTTGTTTTAATGCAAGAAAATTATTAACCTTCAATTATTTGTTTATTTGCCTTGGAAAAGGCATTTTGCGGTTCAAAATCGGTTGCTGATCGCAACCTTTGGCTGCCCTAACAGTGGGAGAATTAAGATACACGGACAACATGCACTGTGGAAGCTATTTCTTATTCAGTAAATTAGACGGATGCGACAGATTTGCTAGGATCCAACACAGAACGCTTGCTTGCGTTGTCGAAAATTATTAACTTTCAATGACTTGTTTATTTGCCTTGAAAAAGGCATTTTGAATTTCAAAATTGGATTTCCTGATGGCAATCTTCATGCTGCCCCAACACGGGGGGAATAATGGCAGTCGGCGACACACGCAGAGAAGAACCGCACTGCTTCTGAGACGTGGTGACAAACCACAGGGCTAGTGCTGCTGCTAAGGAAGGACGACTGCTAATGTCGCTGTCTAGAACTATTATGAGCGACTTCGGCTGAAACAGGCTGTTATATAGGCCAAATAGCATGTTTTCGATTGCAAGGTATATGATTCTGTCGACTGTGCTTGGGAAGCAATCATATAATGACCAATCAGAGGTCGAATTTTTCGTTTTGACAAGGCTTGACTATTTTCAATAGTACAATAGATTGAATAATAAAATTAGAATTATCTTCATTTGGGAAGAATCTTAGAAGATTTTCCAATCTATTACTACAAGAACAAAGGAAATCCATCGAATAAAAACCGATTTATTACCCGGGTTAAATGCGCAAGATCTTGCATACAAGTGCGCTTTCAAGTTACGCAGAGAAAATAATATTTAATTTTTACTGAAACAAAAACTATACTTAAAACGTTCAAAAACTGATAGAAAAGATCAATTTCACACTTATTTAGAAGTAATATCAAGTAGCGACCAAAAAACTTGCAGCGATATATGTACTATTGGAGGAAATTAACATTGATGGTTATACAACGAGATCGAGGAAAACTCTAATTTTCCCAGAACGGCCGGCCTAGCGGAAAATTGTGAGGCAAATTTTAGGCACAAATCCTCCACATGTGAGGAGAACGTGCCGTTATTCGAGTTGGCTTTTTAGCCGACCTACCTGATACCTGAAGTGACCCACACACGTATATAAGGCAAATTATTGAAAAAATCGAATTTTCCCAGTTCGGCCGGCCCAGCGGAAAATTGTGAGTATGAGCGATTGTTGGTCTACTAGTGGGTCACCATTCCTGAAAATATCATTTTTGGGAATTTCCTTATAGTGGGGTAGTAGTCGAATAAGTGACCCACACACGTATATAAGGCAAATTATTGAAAAAATCGAATTTTCCCATTTCGGCCGGCCTAGCTAAAAATTTTGAGTATGAGCGATTGTTGGTCTACTAGTGGGTCACCATTCCTGAAAATATCATTTTTGGGAATTTCCTTATAGTGGAGTAGTAGTCGAATAGGTGACCTACACACGTATATAAGGCAAATTATTGAAAAAATCGAATTTTCCCAGTTCGACCGGCCTAGCGAAAAATTGTGAGTATGAGCGATTGTTGGTCTACTAGTGGGTCATCATTCCTGAAAATATCATTTTTGGGAATTTCCTTATAGTGGAGTAGTAGGCGAGTAAGTGACCCACACACGTATATAAGGCAAATTACTGAAAAAATCGAATTTTCCCAGTTCGGCCGGCCTAGCGGAAAATCGTGACTATGAGCGATTGTTGGTCTACTAGTGGGTCACCATTCCTGAAAATATCATTTTTGGGAATTTCCTTATAATGGAGTAGTAGTCGAATAAGTTCCCAGTTCCCAGTTCGGCCGGCCTAGCGGAAAATTGTGAGTATGAGGTGAGGTGACCCACTAGTGGACCAACAATCGCTCATACTCACAATTTTCCGCTAGGCCGGCCGCAATGTGGAAATTCGATTTTTTCAATAATTTGCCTTATATACGTGTGTGGGTCACCTATTCGACTACTACTACACTATAAGGAAATTCCCTGAAATGATATTTTCAGGAATGGTGACCCACTAGTTGACAAACAATCGCTCATACTCTCACTTTTCGCTAGGCCGGCCGAACTGGGAAAATTCGATTTTTTCAATAATTTGCCTTATATACGTGTGTGGGTCACTTATTCGACTACTACTCCACTATAAGGAAATTCCCAAAAATGATATTTTCAGGAATGGTGACCCACTAGTTGACAAACAATCGCTCATACTCACAATTTTCCGCTAGGCCGGCCGAACTGGGAAAATTCGATTTTTTCAATAATTTGCCTTATATACGTGTGTGGGTCACCTATTCGACTACTACTACACTATAGGAAATTCCCAAAAATGATATTTTCAGGAATGATGACCCACTAGTAGACCAACAATCGCTCATACTCACAATTTTCCGCTAGGCCGGCCGAACTGGGAAAATTCGATTTTATCAATAATTTGCCTTATGTACGTGTGTGGGTCACTTATTCGACTACTACTCCACTATAAGGAAATTCCCAAAAATGATATTTTCAAGAATGGTCACCCACTAGTAGACAAAAAATCGCTCATACTCACAATTTTCCGCTAGGCCGGCCGTTCTGGGAAAACTCGATTTTTTCAATAATTTGCCTTATATACGTGTGTGGGTCACTTATTCGACTACTACTCCACTATAAGGAAATTCCCAAAAATGATATTTTCAGGAATGGTGACCCACTAGTTGACAAACAATCGCTCATACTCACAATTTTCCGCTAGGCCGGCCGAACTGGGAAAATTCGATTTTTTCAATAATTTGCCTTATATACGTGTGTGGGTCACCTATTCGACTACTACTACACTATAGGAAATTCCCAAAAATGATATTTTCAGGAATGATGACCCACTAGTAGACCAACAATCGCTCATACTCACAATTTTCCGCTAGGCCGGCCGAACTGGGAAAATTCGATTTTATCAATAATTTGCCTTATATACGTGTGTGGGTCACTTATTCGGCTACTACTCCACTATAAGGAAATTCCCAAAAATGATATTTTCAGGAATGGTGACCCACTAGTAGACAAAAAATCGCTCATACTCACAATTTTCCGCTAGGCCGGCCGTTCTGGGAAAATTCGAGTTTTCTTCGATCTCGTTATATAACCATCAATGTTATTTTCTCCAATAGTACATATATCGCTTCATCATTCGTTGTTTTGCTTTCGTCTCGATTAGACGCAAATTGTTCATCTCCGTTTGAGTTCGCAAAATAACAATACACGAGTTATCGTACGAGTGTTTTTTTGTCGATTAGTTCTTGTGCTGCGCGATAACAATAGCCGGCAGTTTATCGGCAGAAACATCTTCTGCACACTGGTAGGGGCAGGCTACCCTGCCAGTGATCTGATACGCAGCTGATATATCAGCAAGAATAATTCTCCCGCACCGCTGTTACCCCGCTAGCAGCACGGACCATCATACGATCGAGCGAGTGGAAGTCAACTACAAGTGGCATCTACAAGGTCGCGTGTAGGATACGGCCACTGTGTCACAACACGAAGCTGGATCGTCATTGTTTGTTCTGCGGAGACGCTCGATTAATCCTACTATCAGCCGTGAGGTCGTGACTTAGACGTTCGGTGAAGTATTCACTTTAGAATTTTTATCATTATTATTAATAGTATTATTATTATTGTTATTATTATAATTATTATTATTGTTATTATTATAATTATTATTATTATTATTATTATTATTATTATTATTATTATTATTATTATTATTATTATTATTATTATTATTATTATTATTATTATTATTATTATTATTATTATTATTATTATTATTATTATTATTATTATTATTATTATTATTATTATTATTATTATTATTATTATTATTATTATTATTATTATTATTATTATTATTATTATTATTATTATTATTATTATTATTATTATTATTATTATTATTATTATTATTATTATTATTATTATTATTATTATTATTATTATTATTATTATTATTATTATTATTATTATTATTATTATTATTATTATTATTATTATTATTATTATTATTATTATTATTATTATTATTATTATTATTATTATTATTATTATTATTATTATTATTATTATTATTATTATTATTATTATTATTATTATTATTATTATTATTATTATTATTATTATTATTATTATTATTATTATTATTATTATTATTATTATTATTATTATTATTATTATTATTATTATTATTATTATTATTATTATTATTATTATTATTATTATTATTATTATTATTATTATTATTATTATTATTATTATTATTATTATTATTATTATTATTATTATTATTATTATTATTATTATTATTATTATTATTATTATTATTATTATTATTATTATTATTATTATTATTATTATTATTATTATTATTATTATTATTATTATTATTATTATTATTATTATTATTATTATTATTATTATTATTATTATTATTATTATTATTATTATTATTATTATTATTATTATTATTATTATTATTATTATTATTATTATTATTATTATTATTATTATTATTATTATTATTATTATTATTATTATTATTATTATTATTATTATTATTATTATTATTATTATTATTATTATTATTATTATTATTATTATTATTATTATTATTATTATTATTATTATTATTATTATTATTATTATTATTATTATTATTATTATTATTATTATTATTATTATTATTATTATTATTATTATTATTATTATTATTATTATTATTATTATTATTATTATTATTATTATTATTATTATTATTATTATTATTATTATTATTATTATTATTATTATTATTATTATTATTATTATTATTATTATTATTATTATTATTATTATTATTATTATTATTATTATTATTATTATTATTATTATTATTATTATTATTATTATTATTATTATTATTATTATTATTATTATTATTATTATTATTATTATTATTATTATTATTATTATTATTATTATTATTATTATTATTATTATTATTATTATTATTATTATTATTATTATTATTATTATTATTATTATTATTATTATTATTATTATTATTATTATTATTATTATTATTATTATTATTATTATTATTATTATTATTATTATTATTATTATTATTATTATTATTATTATTATTATTATTATTATTATTATTATTATTATTATTATTATTATTATTATTATTATTATTATTATTATTATTATTATTATTATTATTATTATTATTATTATTATTATTATTATTATTATTATTATTATTATTATTATTATTATTATTATTATTATTATTATTATTATTATTATTATTATTATTATTATTATTATTATTATTATTATTATTATTATTATTATTATTATTATTATTATTATTATTATTATTATTATTATTATTATTATTATTATTTATATTATTATTATTATTATTATTATTACTATTGTTATTAGTATTAGTATTACTGCCTTTTTTTTTATTTTGATCCATTGTAGTTTGAAAAATTGTTTTTAAAATTTAATAGCAACTACTTGACCCCCCCCCCCCCACATTCGAATATTTATCGTTCGTGTGCGGTAGAGCGTAACGCTCCCGCAAAATGGACGACATGCAGGTGCAACTTTTCCTGGATGTGGAAACAAATGGGGAAAAGATTGAGATCTCCCCCATCAATTCCCCTCTACCTTCCCCGCTACCTAGCCCTGTACCAAGGGTACCGGCAACACGGGTGAAAGCTCACCCAGATGCTTCGAAAGGTCCGTTCGTAGTTTACTTCAGGCCCATAAGGAAGCCTCTAAATATTATTCAAATCGGCAAGGACCTAGCAAAACAGTTTTCGGACGTAACCGAAATTACAAAGGTTAGACCGAACAAACTGCGAGTTGTTGTGAGTAGCTTGAAGCAAGCAAACGCAATTGCTAGCTACGAGCTCTTCACGAGAGAGTACCGCGTGTACATACCTGCCAAGGACGTGGAGATCGACGGTGTGGTCACCGAAGGAAGCCTCACGGTCGATGACATTTTGCGTCACGGGGTTGGCTGCTTCAAGAACCCCCTGATTCAAGATGTAAAAATACTGGATGTCAAGCAATTGTATTCAGTATCCATCGAAGAAGGGTAGAAGAAATTCTTCCCTTCGGATTTCTTCCGTGTAACATTCGCCGGATCCGCACTGCCGAAGTACATCTCTTTGGACAGGGTTCGTCTGCCTGTACGCCTGTTCGTACCGCGGGTCATGCATTGCCAAAACTGCAAGCAGTTAGGTCATACAGCCACCTACTGCTGCAACAAGGCACGCTGCAGCAAGTGTGGAGGCAATCATGCTGAGACCGCTTGCAGTGAGGATACTGAAAAGTGTCTTTACTGCGAGGGAACTCGGCATGACCTTTCGGCGTGTCCCACGTACAAACAGCGCGAGGAAAAAAAAAAGCGTTCCCTCAAGGAACGATCAAAGCGCTCTTTCGCAGAAATGCTGAAGAATGCTGAGCAACCCTCGACAGGAAACATCTTTTCCTTTTTGCCAACCGATGAGGGTACATCTGACGATCCCGTCGAAGGGTGTTCTTATGCCATGCCAGAAGGATCTAGGAAGCGGAGAATGATCAACTCTCCTAATCTTTCTCGCAAAGGTCGCAAGATAACCCCTAGCGGAACGACCAATAAACCAACACAAAAAGGAAGCGGTGAAGAAAAACCGAAGCAAGTACCTCCCGGTTTTAATTTTAAATCAAACCAGGAGTACCCACCGCTTCCTGGGGCACCAAAAACCCCTCGTGCACCAATTTCTCGATCAGAAGATAAAAAAGAAACAGGGTTCATAAAATTTTCTGATATTGTGGATTGGATATTTAAAACATTCATCATACCAGATCCCCTACAAAATATTCTTCTTGCCCTTCTTCCTACAGTGAAAACCTTTTTGAAGCAACTAGCAGCAACTTGGCCCCTCATTTCAGCTATCATATCTTTCGATGACTAATACAGCGAAAGAGGTTAGGAATTTTATCACTGTATTACAGTGGAATTGCAGACAGGGATGCCACATATACAGATTTTTCTGTATTTTACAGATTTTTGAACTGAAAAAGCAATACAGAATCTGTATTGAGCATGAGCATGAGCATGATTGACCGCCCGCGGTTGCTACTCCGTTATTGCCAGATCAGCATCAATTACACAGAGAACCAATAGATGATGCTTGGGACCAACATGCATCCTCAATGTGTAAAAACTGGTGACCTTAATCTGTTTATTAGGCAATACCAGCGCCGGCCGCATCCGAATGCAGGTCAAAGAAGGAGTTTGTATAGGAAAATGTTGACGTGATACTCGCTTTATGGAAGCCGAGAACACCTCTGCACTTCCACGAGGAATCACTGGGATGTTGGAGAAAGGGCAAGGTATACAGCAGGGTTCGTTTTGGTAAACGATGCGCTGATTTCGAGCGTCGGGTTCTTTAGAACAAGTGTCGCGCCATTACATCCGCCACAATAATCATAATGCGATTCGAACTGATTCAGTTTAACAATGTAACACCGCAACAATAAATCGAACGCATGGATACTGGATCTTTGACCGAATTGAGACAACTTCAAATGATTGGATATCTTCTCGTAAGGTGATCCTCTTTATACCGAAAGCTTTTGCGCGTTGGTGATCTATCTGAAAATAAAACGGCCTCATGAAAGGTATAAGCACGGAGTTTCTAGGGGTTCGGTCAACCGGATATTTTCTATCTAACAGATCGACTAACGACGTCTCTCGTATTCACTTCGTCTGCTCTAAAAAGAAAACGATCCCGCGAAAAACACACCTGAAAAACGGAATATAGAAATGTTGCGCGCTTATTACGGAAACGAACCATGAGTATCTTTCTTGCCAAACACCGCGATCCTCTGCGTACGTCGCGCGTGAAATAGCCTTTGCCACTTGTAGCAACCAGCTATTTGTCAATCCCGAGTACACGTCGGCTGACGTGATTCTTTGGAAGCTATACATCGCGTTTCCGTTAGTTACGGTATTTATCGACCGAAGGAAATTTTCGGCTAAATGGTCACTGTGAGACATGAACACGTATTCTGGGTATACCCCGCGAAATCACTTCATTTCGAAAACGTTCATATGAGCAAAACTCTCTCGAGCCGGTTTACACCGAAGCATTACGCACGACCGCTAATTTCCCTTCTACCGACACAGACGCTCGGGGACACGACATTTCGATGCGAATGTTACCTATTAAATAGAAAAATTGGCAAAGTTTCATGCATACAAAGCCTTAATTATTCAAAAACGCGGATATCCAAATTGGCCAGTATATTGAGTTTATTAACAAAATGCCGAACTAGTCAAAATTGAAACACAGTATATAAACCAAAAGCAAGAAAAATCGAAAGAGTGAAACATACACACTTAGTCGTGCATTCATGTAATCCCTATTTACAAAACTTTGAACACACAGTCGTGCATTCATGTAATCCCTATTTACAAAACTTTGAAATAGTCACTCAAAAATCAATAATTGTTCAAAAGCTAGAAAAATCTTGAAATGAAGCTTGACGAAATACCAACAAAATTATGTGAAAGTTTAAGTATTTAAATCTTGAAAGTATCAGAAAAGATTTTATAAAACTAGCTTATATTTGCTATTTCCCGGAAGATATAAAAATCTACTTAAGTTTCGAAAAAGAATCACTCAACCACTGAGCGAAATTATAAAATAAATCTCGCGTAATTTCTCAGAGGGACCTAAGTAACAATGACAGATTCTCTCTTCTCTCACTTTGTTTCGTTAATTACGTCGTCATCATATATATTTTCTAATCTTTCTTCCCCTTAATCGAGAGATAGTAATACTGTCTTGCTTACTATGCATTGAGTGTTATGAAATATGGAAAAAATAACATTATTATTGATCAAAGAGAAAGTAAACAAAGAGAGCCCCTCAATGCTAGATAGGTCGCTTTGCAAAATTACGCGAGAAATGTTTTTTTGTAAATATAAACACAATGCACTTATCTTATAAATCGAGTCAGCATTCAGCGCACAAAGCATTTCGTTACTTTTTTTTTTTTTTTTTTTTTTTTGAAAAAGCACTACAGAATCTGTATTACAGAATTACAGAATATTGCCAAAAATACAGATTTTACAGATTTTTTTTTGTTATACCGACGAACTGAAATCAATTTCAAAGGTAGAATTCGATTATACGACTTTCATAGTTTTGTAAAAAAACAACATTAGGATTATGTTGGTATCGATGCAGAAGCAGTGGAATGTGACTTGGACAAAGCGCGAAAATAAACGTTTCGAAATATTTGTCGGGATTTCTATGCAAAGTCCGTAAAACAAATTGCAAATAGGTGCGATTCCACCGATCCTGTTGTAAAAACGGCAGCTTTAAATAATCTTAAATCGTTCGTGAATTTGGAAAATTTAAACGACTTGATGCGACAATTTCCCAAATTTGTAACAGCAAATGACTGATAAGGGCTATTTAACGAATTTCGCACGCTTGAAAAAACTTTTTGACCGGAAGATTCATTGAAACAAATGACTTAACTTGGTCTGAGTTGTTAAACACCACTATAGGCGGGATGGTAATTTCAAGTTTCCGTTACAGATCACTTGTGAGATTTTTCTGACGTAGGACTACGTCTTTGTTTTCTATACTAGATTACATTTTGTGAAATTGAAAATGAAACTGGCAAATGTTGCGTCAGATTTCAAACGATTATAGCAAGCGAATGACTTAATGCATCTTAGTCATTTATATGTCGGTGGACAGATGAAAGTGTAACAATTTTTTAATATAATGTTTAACATTGTTGCTTTACTGCTTAATGGTACAAAAAGGTGAAAAGTTCCAAGGGCATGCTTTCCCATACATTTCCCTTGCTATTGGCTTGCTTCCCGAGCACAGATAACAATAACATGGAGACGGAATAAATTCCACATATTTCGATTCAAAAAAATGTTTTGTTCCGTTTGTCTCTCTCAAAACTGCGTGGCCACGCCCTCATGGCAAAAATCTTCGCTGAACTCGAAACAAAAGACTGCGTGTAGAAAATTTAGCTTCAGTCTAGTTTGTCACAAAATAGCAAGTGGAGTATAGCTGTTAGAGGTTCGCGACATTCAGAAACGAGGCTGCATACGAGTCATCTTCCAGGCACTGCGGAACATGTTACCTTTATTTTGCATACGGCAGTAACAGTTACCATCGTACGCTGCAGAATATTTAGCTGGCACAGTTATTGGAGGGCACAGCGGAGAGCAAACTTTATTATGCGCGGTCAAGCAAAATATTCAATGCTACCGATGGTGCGATCATCAGCGTTCTGTTGCACGAATTTCTAACTGAAGATTATGGAATCGGTTCTTTTCAGAACTATAGATGCTTTAAGATAAGAGTTATGAGAATTTTTGCAACTACTGCTTGTGTAAAATGTATGCATAAATCGTTAGTTTTACAATAACGACCATCAGATATGAACGTTAGTGTTGCCTATGAACAGTTTATCGCAGCATATAATAAATACATTTAGTCCTTCGTCACTATTTTATACAACCCCTATGGCTGTATACCTTGTAGTATTTGAATAAATCCACATTTTTCTGCTTATTTAGAACGTATACTTTTAATATTTAGTTAAAACCAGAAATTGCATGGCCTCTAAGCTAATGGTCTCAATTTTGAAAGCTGAATGCTACGTTGCAGACCAAGGAGGAGATACTAATATTAAATTAACGGAAACATTTAAAAATAAATTAAACAAACCTGTATCACGTAGAGAAAAATGAATATGTTTAAATATACTCTGCAAGCAAAGATGTTTTCCTCCAACAGTCTGAGTTTGCTCGATACAGATTTTTAATACAGATTTTTTGGCCCGAGATACAGATATACAGATATTTTCAAAGGAAAATACAGATATAAATGTGGCAACCCTGATTGCAGAAGTATCATCCCCAAATTCGATCTATTTTCTCATTTAATAAATACATACAATTGTGACGCATTTGCGCTCTGTGAAACCTTTCTCAATTCAAACGATCAACTCAATTTCCACGATTTTAACATTATTCGTCGAGATCGAGACTCACACGGTGGAGGGGTACTTTTAGGGATTAAAAAGTGCTATTCCTTCTTCCGAATCGACCTCCCCTCGATCTCGCATATTGAAGTCGTTGCCATTCAAACGAATATGAATGGAAAAGACCTATGCCTTGTTTCATTATATATCCCTCCATCCGCGCGGATTGAACAGAGGCATCTCACTGATATAGCAGAGTTGCTTCCCGCGCCTTTTTTGATATTGGGAGATTTTAATTCTCACTGTTCGCTATGGGGGTCGCTGTACGACGACAACCGATCTTCTTTAATCTGTAACTTGATCGACGACTTCAATATGACAGTTTTGAATACTGGGGAAGCGACACGTGTACCTAATCCTCCAGCACGTGAGACCGTGCTTGACCTATCCCTCTGCTCGACATCACTAGCGCTAGATTTCCAGTGGAAAGTAATCAACGATCCCCACGGTAGTGATCATCTTCCAATCGTTACATCAATTGCTAATGGTTCAACTCCCCCGAACCCAATCAATATTTCCTACGACCTTACACGTAATATTGATTGGAAGTGTTATGAGTCTATTATAGCACAATCTATCGAGACTCACGAGGAACTTCCTCCGGAGGAAGAATACGCGTTCTTAGCTGGCTTGATAATCGACGCCGCGACTCAAGCTCAGACGAAACCGATACCCGGGGTGACGATTAGACAGCGCCCTCCCAACAAATGGTGGGACAAAGAGTGCTCTGAACTGTACGCGCGAAGGTCCGCGGCGTATAAGGACTACCGGGAGTACGGCACTGTCAACCTGCTTCGAAAGTACGAGGCACTGGGCAGGCAGATGAAGAGCTTAGTAAAGGCGAAAAAACGCGGGTACTGGCGGCCGTTCGTGAACGCGTTGTCGAGGGAAACAGCGATGAGCACTCTTTGGGATACCGCCAGGCGCATGCGGAACCGTGACGTTTCGAATGAAAGTGAGGAGTATTCAGATCGCTGGATACTCGATTTTGCCAAAAAGGTCTGTCCGGACTCTGTACCGGAACAGAAAACCTTTCGCGACGCGTTATTAGTAACTACGGAAGAGCCTCCATTTTCGATGTTGGAATTTTCAATGGCTCTCCTGTCGTGCAACAATAAGGCTCCAGGGTTAGATAGAATAAAATTCAACCTGTTGAAGAATCTACCCGACTCTGCAAAAAGACGCTTGTTGAATTTGTTCAACAAGTTTCTTGAGTTAAATATTGTTCCGCATGACTGGAGGGAGGTAAAAGTCATTGCTATTCGGAAACCCGGGAAACCTGCCTCTGATCACAATTCATATAGGCCGATTGCGATGCTCTCTTGCCTCCGGAAATTAATGGAGGAAATGATCCTCTTACGGTTAGACAAATGGGTCGAAACAAACGGGTTACTTTCAGATACTCAATTTGGCTTTCGCCGGGGCAAAGGGACGAACGATTGCCTAGCGTTGCTTTCTACTGAAATTCTACTAGCCTTTGCTCGAAAAGAGCAAAAGGCTTCTGCGTTCATGGATATTAAGGGGGCTTTTGACTCTGTCTCTGTAGAAGTTTTAAGCGCGAAACTTCATTCGCAGGGACTTCACCAAATTTGAATAACTTTTTGCCCAATTTTTTGTCAGAAAAGCATATGTATTTCTCACATGGCGATTCGACAACTTCCCGAATTAGTTACATGGGCCTCCCCCAGGGCTCATGTTTAAGTCCTCTCTTATATAATTTTTACGTCAATGACATCGATGAATGTCTTGCAAATTCATGCACGCTAAGGCAACTTGCAGACGATAGCGTTGTATCCATTACTGGTAGCGAGGCTAGCGATCTGCAAGGACCATTGTAAGATACCTTAGACAATTTGTCTGAATGGGCTCTTAAGCTGAGTATCGAATTCTCTCCGGAGAAAACTGAGCTGGTCGTTTTTTCTAGGAAGCATAACCCAGCTCAGCTGCAGCTCCTACTAACGGGTAAAACGATCTCTTAGGTTTTAGTCGCTAAATATCTCGGGGTCTGGTTCGACTCCAAATGCACCTGGGCTTGTCATATTAGGTATCTGACACAAAAATGCCAACAGAGGATTAATTTTCTTCGTACGATTAACGGAACTTGGTGGGGTGCTCACCCAGGAGACCTTCCAAGGTTATACCAAACAACGATATTGTCAGTTCTTGAGTACGGCTGTTTCTGCTTTCGCTCCGCCGCGAACACACACATTATAAAATTAGAGAGAATACAATATCGTTGTTTGCGTATTGCCTTGGGTTGCATGCAGTCGACCCATACGATGAGTCTTGAAGTGTTAGCGGGTATTCTTCCGTTGAAACATCGTTTTTGGAATCCCTCTTACCGGTTGCTAATTCGATGCACAGTTATGAACCCATTAGTAATTGAAAATTTCGAGAGGTTGGTCGACCTTCAATCTCAATCCAGATTTATGACTTTATATTTTGACTATATGGCTCAAGATATTAATCCTTCTTCATACGATTCCTCCAATGTCGCACTTTTAGCTACTTCTAATAATGCTATATTCTTCGACACCACCATGAAACAAGACATTTCTGGTATCCCGGACCAATTGCGACCCCAAGAGATCCCTGAGATTTTTTCCAATAAGTTTAAACATGTTAGTTATGATAAAAGGTTTTACACTGACGGATCTAATCTAGATGAGTCCACTGGCTTCGGTGTTTTCCACGAAAATTTTACCGCCTCCCACAAACTCGATGCTCCTGCTTCCGTGTACGTCGCAGAGCTTGCTGCCATTCAGTACTCTCTTGGGATCATCGAAACCCTGCCCATAGACCACTACTTCATCTTCACAGATTGTCTCAGTGCCATTGAGGCTCTGCGATCAATGAAGCCTGTGAAGCACACCCCGTATTTCCTGGGGAAAATACGGCGGTTTTTAAGTGCTTTCACAGATAAAAATTACCGGGTTACCTTAGCGTGGGTCCCTTCTCATTGCTCGATTCCAGGTAACGAAAAGGCTGACTCTTTAGCTAAGGTGGGTGCTATTGATGGCGATATTTATGAAAGACCAATTGCTTATGATGAATTTTATAGCATTTTGCGTCAGAGAACACTCAACAGTTGGCAATCATCATGGAACTCAGATGAACTGGGACGGTAGCTACATTCCATTTTTCCTAAGGTATCGACGAAAGCATGGTTCAAGGGGTTGGATGTAGGTCGGGACTTCATTCGCGTGATGTCCAGACTTATGTCCAATCACTACACGTTAAACACGCATCTCTTTCGTATAGGGCTTGTAGACAGTAATCACTGCGTTTGTGGCGATGGCTACCATGACATCGAGCATGTTGTTTGGTCGTGTACCGAATACTGTGGTGTTAGGTCTGAGCTTATAGATTCCCTTCGGGCCCGAGGAAAACAACCGAACGTACCCGTTAGAGACATTCTGGGAAGCGGTGAGCTCCAGTACATGACACAGCTATACGGGTTTATAAAAAATGCTGGCATTAAAATTTGATTTCTTTTATCTATTTGCTAGAATACAATTTCTGTCACAAACTGAAAGAGAATGATGCACCCGGCTGGAGACACTAAAACGAAGACTGGGCATTTCTATGTTTACGCAGACACCTCAGACCAAAACTGTTCAAAAAGAACATCACTGGTTAGCCACGCACAAATGAATACATTCTGTAATATAAAATAGTTAAAAACAAAATTGTAACACCCCTCCTCTCACCTTAAATCCCCACTAGCTCGTAGTCGGCCGCGAGAATAAAGAAAAGGCCTCCCTCTTTTCCCTGCTAATTTAGAATTTAAAAAAAAAAATGTACTTGGCTCAGTTAAACATAAATTGTATCGTGCCGTGTCAAATAAACTATTTAAAAACTCAACATATATCGCTTCAAGGTTTTTGGTCGCTGCTTGATAATACTTCTAAATAAGTGTGAAATTGATCTTTTCTATCAGTTTTTGAACGCTTTAAGTATAATTTTTGTTTCAGGACAAATTAAATATTATTTTCTCTGCGTAACTTGAAAGTTCACTTGCATGCAAGATCTTGCATTTCTGGCATTCAAGATCTTGCGCATTTAACCGCGATCGATTTATTAGCATTTGAAATTGGACATATTTCTCCCTTTTTTCGGTTTCAGATTTTCATTTCACATCCCTATGTACCCAAACTTCCTGAGAGAAGTATTCTACTTCAAAAAATGCGGACTTATTAACGATTTCGTACAATTCCTTTTCACCTTAAACACACAGTAATTTTTTTTTATATTGAGAAGAGTCTTCCGTATATAATTATGTATTTTTGTCAAAAACTATCTAGAAATCAATATAAAACAAATTATTTTTCCCGCGTTAAAAAACATTAAAACACACTTTTATTGAAAAGGAAAAAAAATAGTTTTGTATAAATAGCAATCCAGTGCAAGCTGCCGTGGGAGATGTCATTAAGTCCACCATTTTGTTTATTCATTACTCAAAAAAAATATTTTTCTCATATCCAAATTTACCTTTTGAAAAAGTATCATTTTAATGAAAGAACCCATCACAGTTGTGTATGTTTGATTATATCAGAACTAGGCAAAACAAGTGCTGCTGTAAAATTTGTCCAGTTTTTTTTTCTAAAAGTTTCTGTTTCTCAATTCTTGATTTCTCGAATTAAACAAATTGAGGGTAAAAATGTGACACACAAGACAAGTTTTTTTGCAGAAACCTGTAGTCTAAACACAGAGAACAGACATTCATGTTCATATAAAAAAAATTTAAATCAAAATACCTTAAAACGACATCTGTCTTGTGCTGTCCTAATAGCCTTACATAAACGTTGCCATATCGATATTTTATCGATATCAGTGCTTGGTTTGTCAATAACGCAAGCGTGACATAGCGCGAGCATTACCACTTACGTTTAAAATGATGGTTTCAAGTTTTTATACATTCTATGAAAATAAGATGAACGTCTGTTCTCTGTGATATAAATGTGCTTCTTGTGATGTATTTCATGTTCAGTTCAATTTATTTTAGCCAGATTATTCCACATATCGGTAGCACTTCCCAGTCCGTTACCTCGGCTGGATAACTCCGTTCCGTATCGGTCCGAAAATCGAACAAAAAAAAATTACAGTCTAAGCGGACTTAGAACCGGACAACGGCCTAATATTAAACATTAATCAAAAAATGTCAAGCGTTTCATAAAATGCCGAATTCAGGCTGACGCACTGTGGTTTGAAAGTCCATTTTGACACGCTTAATTGATAACTTCTCGTATGTTGGATATAAAATTATGACCACAATTTATGAACAATAAATAAATAAATAAATAAATAAAACCAATACGACCAACTTAGCCGAAGACACAAAATTTGTATCTCTTACTCAAATTGACTAAGAGAGTTTTTTTTAAATAGAACTGTCAAAACACATTTTTCAATGAAACATATTTTTTTTTATTTTGTAGGCCTTCACTGTGTTCTACAAAGTTGTTAGTAGCATCAATATACACAATTGTCTGGAAGATATTATATTCGTATTGTTTAAAAAACCTAAATTAATCCACCTAGCGGTCAGACTCAGCCTTTCTCATTCAAACTTATTATTTGTAAAAATAGATTTACATGAATGCTTAAATCCAAAAAAGTATATTCACTCTTTGGGTTCTAAAATATTGATGTTGTAATTAAAGTATAAAATAAGAAATTTGACGTAATGTTAGTGCTTCAGAAATAGCGAAATATTAGAAATGACTCTTAATTTCGAACAATTTAATCACGAGCGATACCGGGAACGTTCAAATAGTACGATACCACATTTAAATCATGTTGAGGCCATATATATTGATCAAAGCAGCTATAGTGTTGAATAGTCTTTGAATTTCTTTTCTTTCCAAAACTTTTGAACAGTATATCAAATTTTTATGAAGTTTGTTATTTGTAAGTTTGAGAGATGACTCGTTTGTATGTTCAAATAAGTTGTGTAATACTTGAGATAATAGACTTTCGTTACAAATTAAAATATAACGGTTGCTTAAGTTTGATTACATTCAAATGAAAAGGGAACGTATGGGGGAGCCAAACTTTGAAACCACGTGTTCAATCATAATTAATCAGTAAACCCTTAACTATACCGTTCATTCGATATCAATATTGTTCAAATCTGTTGTGTAGTTTCTAAGATAATGAAGTTTAGTGATTTTCACATTTCGATACATTACAGACGAAGTTACATTCCGATTTGAGCAAAATTCAATAGGGTGTTATGAGGCAGCTAGACCTTTCATTTGATACTAATTCTGTGGAAATCGGGTCAACCATCTCTGAGAAAAGTGAGTGAGCCCAAGTAGTCATCAGAATATGTCTGAGAAACATGAGTGAGATTAAACAGTCTCCAGAACACGTTTCTTTCTGTAACTTCTGAACCATATGTTCAATCTTCATAAAATTCAAAAGTTGAGGGTTTTTAGGTAGCCCGTTTATTTGAAACCAATTTAGTTCAAATCGGTTGTGTAGTTTCTGAGATATTGATGTTTCGTGATTTTTACATTTTGATACATAACCTCTAAAATAGAAATCAGATTACATAAAGTTCAATAGGGTCTTATAGGGCAACTAGACCTTTCATTTGCAATTGATTTCATTGAAATCGATTCAACCATCTCTGAGAAAATCGAGTAAGATAGGGGAGCGTTTTACACACACATGCAGAAAATCCTCAGCTCGTCGAACTGAGTCGAGTGGAATACGACATTCGGCCCTTTTGAGCACTTTTATACCTTTAGTTTTTGCAGTGATTGCCATACCTTTCTAGGAGAAAGGCAAAAGGTGAAATGATAGAACTTCAATCCCGAGCAAGGCCGCAAACATTGAAATAGTACAATATTAAATTTAAAGGATGTTTAGGCCACATATTTTGATCGTAGCTATAGTTTTAAACAGTCTGCGGGTTACATTACTTTCTATAACTTTCAAACCACATGTTTAAACATTATGAAATTCATTGTTTAAGGGTTTGAAAGCCCATTTATTTGAATTCAACTATGTTTATTTATTTATTTCGTCAAGCAAATGTAGACTACAGTTATAATAATACAATGTTTTCTTATATTCTATACATTATTTCCAGTAGCTAGTCGTTTTTTTTTATTTGATTTCTGCCCATGGTGATGTCGATATTTTCGCAGTGCTGATTATAGTGACGCATCATGCGATTTATTGGGCCATTTTTTAAGTAGTTTGTTTTGTGAGAATTTTTCCGAAAATATTTTACGATTTCTTAATTGACGACTGGGTGCATAAAAATTTAGTTGTGATAATAATTGAGTAGATTGCACGCGTTGAGAAATAATGTCATTGATAAAATAAAGCATTGAAAGATCGCGGCGTTCTTTAAGTGCTTGTATGTCTATAAGCATTCAGCGTGCTTCATATGATGGTAAGGGAAATGATGTCCAATTTAGCTAACGAAGCGCGTACAAAAGAAATTGTTTTTGGACAGATTCAATGCGTTCTTCATGTGTGGCAATAAAGGGATTCCATACAATGCTACAATATTCCAGAATTGGTCGGACGTATGTAATATATAATAGTTTGATTGTATATGGGTCTTGAAAATTGTGGCCGAAGCGTTTTATAATGCCCAGCATACTATTTGCTTTGTTGATAATTGTATTATAATGTTCTATGAATGTAAGTTTGGATTCTAAGATTACGCCTAGGTCCCTTACGATTTTGCATTTTTCCACTGGTTGGTTTCCTACGAAAATGTTTGTAGGTGGTGTTACTGTTTTTCTGCTAAAGGCTATTGAATTACATTTTTTAATGTTGAGTTGTAATAGGCTTTTGTTGCACCAAGTGTAGAATACATTAATTTCATTCTGGAATATTTCGAAGTCTTCTGCATTGGTTATTTCTATAAAGAGCTTCATGTCATCAGCATATACAAGCACATGTATTGACTTAAGAAGAAAGGAAATGTCATTTACGTATAATATAAAAAGAAGAGGGCCCAGGTGGGAACCTTGAGGAACCCCAGAAGTTACTTCTATTGGGTTTGAAAAGGAATTTTGAAAGCGGACTATTTGTGTTCGTTTTGTTAAGTATGACTGCAGCCATTCCAAAAATTTTGTTTCAGTTCCGTATTTTTCGAGCTTGAAGAGTAATAATGGTATGTCGATTCTGTCAAATGCCTTGCTAAAGTCCGTATAAAGAGCTTCTACGTGGTTACCGTTGTCCATTTCAATAGCAACCTAAGCGGCAAATAGACCCTTCATTTGACACCAAGATAGAAAGAATCGATCAGACCATCTCTGAGAAAAGTGAGTGCGAAAGAAAGGTGCACATACACACGTACACACCCACACACAAACATATACACCTATACATGCATATATGCAGAAAATGCTCGATTCGTCGAACTGAGTTGAGTAGTATATGACATTCGGCCATTTCAATCATTTTTCTACCTTTTAATTTGCCAGTGATCGTTAGGAGAAAGTCAATATGTTTACTTTCATTATGTGATTTCACATTTTTATGAACAACGGACACAGTTACAATCCGATTGCAATGAAATTCAATAGCAACCTATGGGGCAACTAAACACTAATTTTGTGAAAATCGGTTCAGCCATCACTGAGTAAAATGAGTGATTTTAAACAACCTCTTGATAACTTTTCTTTACATAACTTTTGAACCATATGTTCAATCATAACGAAATTAAAAAGTTAAGGGCTCTGGGGACAGCCCAATCATTTGAAACCAGTTTTATTGAAATCAGTTGTGTGGTTTCTGAGATATTGATGTTTCGTGATTTTACATTTTGATACATAACCTCTAAACTAAAAATCCGATTACAATGAAATTCAATAGCAACCTATGGCGCAACTAGACATTTCATTTGCAATTAATTTTATGAAAATCGGTCCAGCCATCTCTGAGAAAAGTGAGTGAGAAAAAAAAGTTGCACATACACACACACACATACACACATACACACATACATACATACATACAGAAAATGCTCAGTTCGTCGAAAGAAGTCGAGTGGTATATGACATTCGGCCATTGGGACCACTTTTATACCTTCGGCTTTTCCAGTGATTGCTACAGACTTCCTGAAATCTCGCTCGCACAAAGAAGAGACAGTGTGCTTTGCGCTGCAAGTCTTGTTTCTCATTCAGTCGCTTCGTGCTGTGTGCAGCGTGCGAGCGAGAAAACTTACCATTCGTACGAGCCATGTCTCGTCACATGGGAATTTTTTTGCGACGTACACGAAGACACCTCGTCTCTCAACTTAACGAGTGCGGTGCATGGGCGACGCGTACTTGAGACAGCTTGCGTGCAAAATCTCGTGAGCTCGTCTCGCGAGCTTGCCTCGCATGTTGCTTTGCGCTAATGGTGCGAGAAGGAAATTTATTTTGCGCAGAAGGATACAGGCAGGGGATTTCATGTTTTTTTTTATTTACGATGTTATAGCAGCGTGCATCAAAACACCGTTAGAATTATCAATGATAAAACCTAGATAACTTATTTATCAATTCAAAATTCTATGATTCATCCAACTTTTGTTAACATGAATTAAGAATGTTTTGTTACTATACTTATTATGCTAACGGTACGAAAATGAGTAATATTTTTCTTTTCACCGGATGCAGAGTATTACGTTGGTTAATAGAAGTGTTTCTTTCGTCGGTTTAGATGTCATTGACTCTCTTATGATAGAACTCTGTTCTGTAGTTCTAAGGATAAAAAATGGGGTTTGAAATTACAACATAAGTTTTTCGGGAGTTAAAAATAGTAAAACAATTGCTTATATTTTCTAGTACATGTTGATGTTGGATAGAATTTTCGAATTGAGTACACTAAAGTCGCTTTTTATGCGGGGGATACATGCCGCGTAAAAAAACGCGTAAATTCCGGAATTCGCGTAAAAAAACCGCGTAAATTCTGCAATCCGAGTGAAGAGGAACCGAAATCCGCACGAAAAAAAAATACCGCGTAAATTCCGGAATTCGCTTGAAAAAACCGCGTGAATTCCGGAATCCACGTAAAAAAACCTAATAAATTCTGGAATCCGCGTAAAAAAAGCCGCGTAAAAAGCGACCTTAGTGTATAGATATTGCAAATCAGGATCTGAAGGTTCGTGATAATCTGATCGTAGTAATATAGTTTTGTTTTTAAATAGTTTATTTGACACGGCACGATACAATTTATGTTTAACTGAGCCAAGTACATTTTTTTTAAATTCTAAATTAGCAGGGAAAAGAGGGAGGCCTTTTCTTTATTCTCGCGGCCGACTACGAGCTAGTGGGGATTTAAGGTGAGAGGAGGGGAGTTACAATTTTGATTTCAACTATATTGAGTTATACGATTTATTTATTTGTACATGGCTAAGCAGTGATGTTCTATTTGAGCAGTTTGGACTGAGGTGTCTGCGTGAACATGAAGATGCCGAGTCTTCGTTTGGGTGTCTCCAGCTTAGTGTATCATCTTCTTTCAGCGTGTAGCGGGAATGGTAATCTAACAAATAGATAGAAGAGTTTCATATTTTAATACCAGCGTGTTTTATGAACACGTATAGCTGTGTCATGTACTGGAGATCACCGCTTCCCAGAATGTCTCTAACGGGTACGTTCGGTTGTTTTCCTCGGGCCCGAAGGGAATCTATAAGCTCAGACCTAACACCACAGTATTCGGTACACGACCAAACAACATGCTCGATGTCATGGTAGCCATCGCCACAAACGCAGTGATTACTGTCTACAAGCCCTATACGAAAAAGATGCGTGTTTAACGTATAGTGATTGGACATAAGTCTGGACATCACGCGAATGAAGTCCCGACCTACATCCAACCCCTTGAACCATGCTTTCGTCGATACCTTAGGAAAAATGGAATGTAGCCACCGTCCCAGTTCATCTGAGTTCCATGATGATTGCCAACTGTTGAGTGTTCTCTGACGCAAAATGCTATAAAATTCATCAAAAGCAATTGGTCTTTCATAAATATCGCCGTCAATAGCACCCACCTTAGCTAAAGAGTCAGCCTTTTCGTTACCCGGAATCGAGCAATGAGAAGGGACCCACGCTAAGGTAACCCGGTAATTTTTATCTGTTAAAGCACTTAAAAACCGCCGTATTTTCCCCAGGAAATACGGGGTGTGCTTCACAGGCTTCATTGATCGCAGAGCCTCAATGGCACTGAGACTATCTGTGAAGATGAAGTAGTGGTCTATGGGTAGGGTTTCGATGATTCCAAGAGAGTACTGAATGGCAGCAAGTTCTGCGACGTACACGGAAGCAGGAGCATCGAGTTTGTAGGAGGCGGTAAAATTTTCGTGGAAAACACCGAAGCCAGTGGACTCATCTAGATTAGATCCGTCAGTGTAAAAGCTTTTATCATAACTAACATGTTTAAACTTATTGGAAAAAATCTTAGGGATCTCTTGGGGTCGCAATTGATCCGGGACACCAGAAATGTCTTGTTTCATGGTGGTGTCGAAGAATATAGCATTATTAGAAGTAGCTAAAAGTGCGACATTGGAGGAATCGTATGAAGAAGGATTAATATCTTGAGCCATATAGTCAAAATATAAAGTCATAAATCTGGATTGAGATTGAAGGTCGACCAACCTCTCGAAATTTTCAATTACTAATGGGTTCATAACTGTGCATCGAATTAGCAACCGGTAAGAGAGATTCCAAAAACGATGTTTCAACGGAAGAATACCCGCTAGCACTTCAAGACTCATCGTATGGGTCGACTGCATGCAACCCAAGGCAATACGCAAACAACGATATTGTATTCTCTCTAATTTTATAATGTGCGTGTTCGCGGCGGAGCGAAAGCAGAAACAGCCGTACTCAAGAACTGACAATATCGTTGTTTGGTATAACCTTAGAAGGTCTCCTGGGTGAGCACCCCACCAAGTTCCGGTAATCGTACGAAGAAAATTAATCCTCTGTTGGCATTTTTGTGTCAGATACCTAATATGACAAGCCCAGGTGCATTTGGAGTCGAACCAGACCCCGAGATATTTAGCGACTAAAACCTGAGAGATCGTTTTACCCGTTAGTAGGAGCTGCAGCTGAGCTGGGTTATGCTTCCTAGAAAAAACGACCAGCTCAGTTTTCTCCGGAGAGAATTCGATACCCAGCTTAAGAGCCCATTCAGACAAATTGTCTAAGGTATCTTGCAATGGTCCTTGCAGGTCGCTAGCCTTGCCACCAGTAATGGATACAACGCTATCGTCTGCAAGTTGCCTTAGCGTGCATGAATTTGCAAGACATTCATCGATGTCATTGACGTAAAAATTATATAAGAGAGGACTTAAACATGAGCCCTGGGGGAGGCCCATGTAACTAATTCGGGAAGTTGTCGAATCGCCATGTGAGAAATACATATGCTTTTCTGACAACAAATTGAGCAAAAAGTTATTCAAATATGGTGAAAGTCCCTGCGAATGAAGTTTCGCGCTTAAAACTTCTACAGAGACAGAGTCAAAAGCCCCCTTAATATCCATGAACGCAGAAGCCATTTGCTCTTTTCGAGCAAAGGCTAGTTGAATTTCAGTAGAAAGCAACGCTAGGCAATCGTTCGTCCCTTTGCCCCGGCGAAAGCCAAATTGAGTATCTGAAAGTAACCCGTTTGTTTCGACCCATTTGTCTAACCGTAAGAGGATCATTTTCTCCATTAATTTCCGGAGGCAAGAGAGCATCGCAATCGGCCTATATGAATTGTGATCAGAGGCAGGTTTCCCGGGTTTCCGAATAGCAATGACTTTTACCTCCCTCCAGTCATGCGGAACAATATTTAGCTCAAGAAACTTGTTGAATAAATTCAACAAGCGTCTTTTTGCAGAGTCGGGTAGGTTCTTCAACAGGTTGAATTTTATTCTATCTAACCCTGGAGCCTTATTGTTGCACGACAGGAGAGCCATTGAAAATTCCAACATCGAAAATGGAGGCTCTTCCGTAGTTACTAATAACGCGTCGCGGAAGGTTTTCTGTTCCGGTACAGAGTCTGGACAGACCTTTTTGGCAAAATCGAGTATCCAGCGATCTGAATACTCCTCGCTTTCATTCGAAACGTCACGGTTCCGCATGCGCCTGGCGGTATCCCAAAGAGTGCTCATCGCTGTTTCCCTGGACAACGCGTTTACGAACCGCCGCCAGTACCCGCGTTTTTTCGCCTTTACTAAGCTCTTCATCTGCCTGCCCAGTGCCTCGTACTTTCGAAGCAGGTTGACAGTGCCGTACTCCCGGTAGTCCTTATACGCCGCGGACCTTCGCGCGTACAGCTCAGAGCACTCTATGTCCCACCATTTGTTGGGAGGGCGCTGTCTAATCGTTACCCCGGGTATCGGTTTCGTCTGAGCTTGAGTCGCGGCGTCGATTATCAAGCCAGCTAAGAACGCGTATTCTTCCTCCGGAGGAAGTTCCTCGTGAGTCTCGATAGATTGCGCTATAATAGACTCATAACATTTCCAATCAATATTACGTGTAAGGTCGTAGGAAATATTGATTGGGTTCGGGGGAGTTGAACCATTAGCAATTGATGTAACGATTGGAAGATGATCACTACCGTGGGGATCGTTGATTACTTTCCACCGGCAATCTAACGCTAGTGATGTCGAGCAAAGGGATAGGTCAAGCACGCTTTCACGTACTGGAGGATTAGGTACACGTGTCGCTTCCCCAGTATTCAAAACTGTCATATTGAAGTCGTCGATCAAGTTACAGATTAAAGAAGATCGGTTGTCGTCGTACAGCGACCCCCATAGCGAACAGTGAGAATTAAAATCTCCCAATATCAAAAAAGGCGCGGGAAGCAACTCTGCTATATCAGTGAGATGCTTCTGTTCAATCCGCGCGGATGGAGGCATATATAACGAGACAAGGCATAGGTCTTTTCCATCCATATTCGTTTGAATGGCAACGACTTCAATATTCGAGATCGAGGGGAGGTCGATTCGGAAGAAGGAATAGCACTTTTTAATCCCAAAAAGTACCCCTCCACCGTGTGAGTCTCGATCTCGACGAATAATGTTAAAATCGTGGAAATTGAGTTGATCGTTTGAATTGAGAAAGGTTTCACAGAGCGCAAATGCGTCACAATTGTATTATTAAATGTATTATTAAATGAGAAAATAGATCGAATTTGGGGATGATACTTCTGCAATTCCACTGTAATACAGTGATAAAATTTCTAACCTCTTTCGCCGTATTAGTCATCGAAAGATATGATAGCTGAAATGAGGGGCCAAGTTGCTGCTAGTTGCATCAAAAAGTTTTTCACTGTAGGAAGAAGGGCAAGAAGAATATTTTGTAGGGGATCTGGTATGTTGAATGTTTTAAATATCCAGTCCACAATATCAGAAAATTTTATGAACCCTGTTTCTATTTTATCTTCTGATCGAGAAATGGGTGCCCGAGGGGTTTTTGGTGCCCCAGGAAGCGGTGGGTACTCCTGGTTTGATTTAAGATTAAAACCGGGAGGTACTTGCTTCGGTTTTTCTTCACCGCTTCCTTTTTGTGTTGGCTTATTGGTCATTCCGCTAGGGGTTATCTTGCGACCTTTGCGAGAAAGATTAGGAGAGTTGATCATTCTCCTCTTCCTAGATCCTTCTGGCATGGCATAAGAACACCCTTCGACGGGATCGTCAGATGTACCCTCATCGGTTGGCAAAAAGGAAAAGATGTTTCCTGTCGAGGGTGGCTCAGCACTCTTCAGCATTTCTGCGAAAGAGCGCTTTGATCGTTCCTTGAGGGAACGCTTTTTTTTTCCTCGCGCTGTTTGTACGCGGGACACGCCGAAAGGTCATGCCGAGTTCCCTCGCAGTAAAGACACTTTTCAGTATCCTCACTGCAAGCGGTCTCAGCATGATTGCCTCCGCACTTGCTGCAGCGTGCCTTGTTGCAGCAGTAGGTGGCTGTATGACCTAACTGCTTGCAGTTTTGGCAATGCATGACCCGCGGTACGAACAGGCGTACAGGCAGACGAACCCTGTCCAAAGAGATGTAGTTCGGCAGTGCGGATCCGGCGAATGTTACACGGAAGGAATCCGAAGGGAAGAATTTCTTCTTCCCTTCTTCGATGGATACTGAATGCAATTGCTTGACATCCAGTATCTTTACATCTTGAATCAGGGGGTTTTTGAAGCAGCCAACCCCGTGACGCAAAATGTCATCGACCGTGAGGCTTCCTTCGGTAACCACACCGTCGATCTCCACGTCCTTGGCAGGGATGTACACGCGGTACTCTCTCGTGAAGAGCTCGTAGCTAGCAATTGCGTTTGCTTGCTTCAAGCTACTCACAACAACTCGCAGTTTGTTCGGTCTAACCTTTGTAATTTCGGTTACGTCCGAAAACTGTTTTGCCAGGTCCTTGCCGATTTGAATAATATTTAGAGGCTTCTTTATGGGCCTGAAGTAAACTACGAACGGACCTTTCGAAGCATCTGGGTAAGCTTTCACCCGTGTTGCCGGTACCCTTGGTACGGGGCTAGGTAGCGGGGAAGGTAGAGGGGAATTGATGGGGGAGATCTCAATCTCTTCCCCAGTTGTTTCCACATCCAGGAATAGTTGCACCTGCATGTCGTCCATTTTGCGGGAGCGTTACGCTCTACCGCACACAAACGATAAATATTCGAATGTGTGGGGGGGGGGTCAAATAGTTGCTATTAAATTTTAAAAACAATTTTTCAAACTACAATGGATCAAAATTAAAAAAAAGGCAGTAATACTAATACTAATAACAATAGTAATAATAATAATAATAATAATAATAATAATAATAATAGTAATAATAATAATAATAATAATAATAGTAATAATAATTATAATAATAACAATAATAATACTATTAATAATAATGATAAAAATTCTAAAGTGAATACTTCACCGAACGTCTAAGTCACGACCTCACGGCTGATAGTAGGATTAATCGAGCGTCTCCGCAGAACAAACAATGACGATCCAGCTTCGTGTTGTGACACAGTGGCCGTATCCTACACGCGACCTTGTAGATGCCACTTGTAGTTGACTTCCACTCGCTCGATCGTATGATGGTCCGTGCTGCTAGCGGGGTAACAGCGGTGCGGGAGAATTATTCTTGCTGATATATCAGCTGCGTATCGGATCACTGGCGGGGTAGCCTGCCCCTACCAGTGTGCAGAAGATGTTTCTGCCGATAAACTACCGGCTATTGTTATCGCGCAGCACAAGAAATAATCGACAAAAAAACACCCGTACGATAACTCGTGTATTGTTATTTTGCAAACTCAAACGGAGATGAACAATTTGCGTCTAATCGAGACGAAAGCAAAACAACGAATCATATAGTTTTGTGAATATTAATCCGATTAATACACCTTCAGAAGGGTCTGACGGCATATATCGTATGTAGGTACGGTAGGCAGCCTATACACCAGAGAGACGCAGAGACACTACCGTTAAGGCAACTGTCAACATCAAAACGGATAACGGCAATGCAAAATTATACAGCTCGCCCGTTTTGATGTTGACAGTTTCCTTAACGGTGAGTGCTTTGTCATTTCTCTAATATACAGGTTCACTAAGGTACAGTACGGGCGTCTCGCTCAGTTCGTAAAGCGATGAGACATGGTCTGGTGCGCCTAGTCAGCCTATACACCAGAGAGACGCCGAGACACTCACCGTTAAGGCAACTGTCAACATCAAAACGGTTAACGGCAATGCATAATTATACAGCTCGCCCGTTTTGATATTGACAGTTGCCTTAACGGTGAGTGTCTCGGCGTCTCTCTGGTGTATAGGCTGACTAGGTGCGCCGCAGTCCCATACCGAAAAAAAAGAAAAGAAACCTCTCGTCGCTTGAGTAAAAAGCTCGTGTACAGGAAATCTGTGTACACGAGAAAGTCTCACGAGCTGTAGCGCACGAGCTGTATCAAGTATGTACAGTACGGGCGTCTCGCTCAGTTCGTAGTGCGATGAAACATCGCCTTGCGCATCGCAATCCGAACCGAAAGAGAAGCGAAAGAGCAACCTGCAAATTGCATGTGACCTATCTCGTCTCGTCGCACATACATGGAAATTCTACGAGCGAGAGAAATATTTCTCTCGTCGCTTGAAATAAAAGCACGTGCACAGGAAGTCTGGATTGCTATACCTTTCTAGGAGAAAGGCAAAAACTATAAGTTATGGATTATTTGCCTTTCTCCTAGAAAGGTATAGCAATCACTTGCAAAACCGAAGATATAAAAGTGCTCCCAAGGGCCGAAAGGCATATATCACTCGACTCAGCTGAGCATTTTCTGAATGTGTGTGTGTGTATGTGTGTGTGTGTATATATGTGTGTGTATGTGCAGATTTTTATTCTCATGAAATTATTTGCAAATGAAAGGTCTCGATGTCCCATAAGACCCTATTAAATTACATTGTAATCGGATTTTTAGTTTAGAGGTTATGTATCAAATTGTAAAAATCATGAAACATCATTATCTCGAATACTACACAACCGATTTGAACAAAATTGGTTTCAAATGAACGGACTACCTGAAAAACCTTCAAGTTTTGAATTTCATAAAGATTGAACTTGTGGTTTAAAAGTTATGACAAGAAACGTGTTCTGAAGACTGTTTAATCTCACTCATGCTTCTCAGAGATGGCTGGACCAATTTTCATAAAATCAGTGTCAAACGGAAGGTCTAGTTGCCCCATAAGACCCTATTAATTTGTTTTGCTATCGGACTATTACTATGCCTGTTATGTTTAAAAATGTGAAATCCAGCTATGAAAAGGAACATATTCCGAAGATTACTTGGACTCACTCACTTTTCTCAGAGATGGCTGACCCGATTTCCACAAAATTGGTGTCAAATGAAAGGTCTAGCTGCCTCATAACACCCTATTGAAGTTTACTCTAATCGAACCGTAACTTCGTCTGTAATGTACCTTAATGTGAAAATCACGAAGCTTCATTATCTCAGAAACTACACAACCGATTTGATCAATATTATTATTACATGAGCGGGCTAGTTAAGGGATAACTGATGAATTATGATTGGCAGTTAGCGCTCAACTTCCGAGCTGATCAGTCGATTTTTTACGAGCGAGCAGTTATTGGAAGTCGATCACGGGCTATATCGTACGTTTTATCGTTTCAAGTTTCGTTACATCTCGCAATGCCGCGCCGCGAAAATACTTTTCGCGTGGACTATTCGCAGTTTCCGAAGCAGCTTTCTCATGACGATATCCATAAGTTCGTTGTCCAAGAACTTGGTCTCACGCGGGAAAACGTGCTTCAACTTCAACCTAGCAAACGGCTAGCATGTACCTTTGTGAAGGTCAACAGCCTCGAGCTTGCCGAGAAGATTGTGGACCAGCACGACGGTAAACATGAGTTCTTGCTTGACGGAAAGTCCTACAAGCTGCGAATCACGATGGAGGACGGATCGGTGGAAGTAACTATATTCGACCTGCCCGAATATGTATCCAACGATCAAGTCGCTACTTCCCTTGCCGAGTACGGGGATGTTATCAGTGTTCGTGATCTACTATGGGATGACCGGTATGGTGAGTTGGGTGGAATAACAACTGGTGTTCGTATCGCGCGCGTAGTAATACGAAAAAATATCCCATCTCTAATAAAGATTGACGGTGAAGAAACTGCGGTGGCTTACAAGGGGCAGAGGCAAACTTGTCTGCACTGCCACGAATTTGCACACATCGGCATCCCATGTGTGCAAAACCGAAAACTTCTGGTCCAAAAAGTCGCAGCAGATCAATCCTACGCTAACGTAGCCAAAGCTAAACCTATTCAACCAACACCAATCAAACCTCTGTCGAGTTCAATTTTTCTACGAAAACCAACACCTGCGACCAACGCAGCACAGTTCCGTAAAATCGAGCAACAAAACACTTCGGTTGCAGCCCTAGCTCTCTCGAAAATCAAAACCACGATGCCACCCCCCGCAGGACAACGAGGTTGTCTGGAAAGCAAACCGTCATCCATCTCACGCCGCTTCCAACCTCATATGGCACTGCTTCTCCCTACCACCGACCAGACGGCGATGAAACCGATAGCTCCCAAACGTCACTAGCCTCAAACAGCAGTCGAAAATATAAGAAATTACAAGCGCCACAAGGCAAAAAAATGAAGCACTCCGACGAAACTACCGTCAACGGCAACGAGTACGTTCGAGCTTCTGATGAAGAGATGCAGCAGTAATGGAGTACACCAGCTGTAACATCGGAACAATTAATATAAACACTATTACCAATCAAACTGAAATATTGTCTGCTATTCGTACGAGTGCGTCGAAAAAATCTCCGGGACCCGACGGTTTACCCAAGGCATTTTATCTGCGCACTTTTGACGTCATTCATCGTGAGCTGAATCTTATATTGAATGAAGCGATACGTTCAAACTTCCCAGCACAATTTGTTGAAGGGGTGATCGTGTTGGTTAAAAAACGCGGAGCGGGGGATACTGCGCAATCATACAGGCCGATCAGCCTGTGCAATTTTGATTATAAAACTCTTTCCCGCATATTGAAGCAGCGGTTAGAAAATGTACTTCGTAGCCACAATGTTTTGACCGGCTCCCAAAAGTGCTCAAACGCCGGTCGAAATATTTTTCAAGCCACACTTGCTGTTAAAGACAGAATCGCGCAACTGAAAACAAACCGGAGGAAGGGCAAACTGATTTCATTTGATCTGGATCATGCTTTTGATCGAGTAGACCAGCGTTTTCTATTCAACGCAATGCGGACGTTGGGGTTGAATTCATCTTTTGTGGATCTCCTTTCCAATATAGCAGCAGCTTCATCGTCGCGACTGCTTATTAATGGTCACCTTTCTTCTTCTTTTCCGATCGAGCGATCAGTGCGCCAAGGGGATCCTCTTTCTAATCATTTGTTCGTGCTGTATTTACATCCTCTCTTGCGGCGTCTGGAGCAAGTGTGCGGAACAGATTTAATCGTTGCCTACGCTGACGATATCAGTGCGATAGTAACCAGTACAGAACAACTGAATGCAATGCGGGATTTGTTCAGACACTTCGAAAGGGTTGCAGGAGCGCGTTTGAACGAACCAAAAACTGTGGCGATTGACGTTGGCATAACAAATTCACCATTGACCGTGCCGTGGTTACGAACAGAAACCACAATCAAAATTCTCGGCGTGATTTTCGCGAACTCAGTGCGATTAATGAGTAAATTAAACTGGGACTTGCTAGTAGCAAGTTTCTCACGTCTTGTATGGTTACACTCACAGCGGACCCTGTCATTACATCAAAAAGTAACTCTGTTGAATACTTTCCTGACGTCACGCATCTGGTACATTTCTGCAAATTTATTTCCAACGGCGGCACACGTGGCGGAGTTGACTGTCACTATGAGGAGCTACCTGTTTCGTGGCGCATGTGCCACTATACCGATGCAGCAGCTAGCACGGAGAAAAGAGGACGGTGGTCTCAATCTACATCTGCCTGCACTTAAATGCAAGTCGTTGCTGATTAGCCGTCACTTACACGAGATCGAATCCCTCCCATATTACAATTCTGTCATCAACCAAACTAATCCTTCTCCTACAAATCCCGCCACAGATCTCCCTTGCCTAAAACAAATTCTAGACAACATTGCTAATTTTCCCTTCCAAATTCGCCAACACCCTTCCGCCGAACTTATCCACCGTTTCTTTGTACAAGGCACAGATAAACCAAAGGTGGAAATAACAACTCCTACCATTCATTTGCTTATTCGGCAGCCGAACAGATAAGTCGAGATTTCTGTTTGCTCTGCAGTTTACCGTATTAAATTCCCGCTTTATTTTAGCGTTCGCGTCGCAGTGCAGTGTTGTGGTGGTGATACGCTGTGGGTGCTAACGAGTGCGCTACGATCAGCGTTTGTGTTAATTTTCCCCCTAGCAGCTGAGGAGAGCTGTAGTGGTGCTGCGCGTGTGCTGGTACGTGTCGTGCCGGTCCGAGTGTGGATATTCCGTCTCGCAGCAGTGAAGGTCAACTCGATTGGTGGTGGATCCCCACAGGGGAAAAAGCAAGCGGTTTCGCTGCTTTGCTGTTGGAGCGACAGCGTAACCGGTGCTGGTTCACATCTACATATAAAAGATAAGTGTCAACCATTCTTTTCTCTGTTCCTTTCCTATATATATATACATACATATTTCGGTTTTGGATTCGCTTAGTCATTTTTTTTTTCTATATATAGTCGCTTTCTTTACATCTAGGAATATAAGTATTCAACTGCATATATCTTATAACTCTTAACGACAGATAGTTCACAGCCGCTCCATGGCGGCGGGTGGATTGTCTATCCCTCCGGACCTCTCATCCGGTTCAGGGGGTGAAGAGTCCGAAATGGATTTCTCTGACATCCCGAAAAAAACGAAAAAGAGCGCGCAAAACTGTCTCGCCTGTGCCACCCACTAATGATGTAACAGTTCGGGTGAAGAAATATAAGGAAGACCAACTTGGACTTCGTTGGGTAGTTTTCTTCCGGCCCAGAAACAAACCCCTAAAGGTCGTTCAGATTTGTAAACTTCTGCGAAAAAGATATACCAGCTTGGTAGAGGTTTGTAAAGTTAAAGCCGATAAACTGAAGGCCACATTTTCTGATCTTCAACATGCAAATGCAGTTGTTGAAGATCAAAACTTTACGATCGAGTACCGGGTGTATATTCCGGCTCGAGCAACTGAGATCGAGGGCGTCATAACGGAACCCGATCTCACAGAGAAAGAAGTTATGGAAGGAGCGGGTCGTTTCAAAAACCCGAACCTCCCAGAAATTAAAGTCTTAGAGTGCCGGAGAATGTACTCTAAGGACAACATGGGCAGCTACTCTCCGAACGATTCGTTTCGAGTCACCTTCGAAGGGAAAGTGCTCCCAGATTTCTTCGAGCTGTACAAGCTCAGACTACCGGTACGACTTTTTATCCCAAAAGTCATGTCGTGTACAAATTGTCTGCAGCTAGGGCACACGAAAACCTACTGCAGCAATAAAACCAAATGCTGCAAGTGTGGGGAAATCATGGAGAGTAACCATGCTTGTAGTGAACAGGAAGCAAAATGCTCCCTATGTGGCGGTAGCCCACACAAAGTCGAGACGTGCGAAAAATATAAGCTACGGTTTGACGCACTGAAAAAATCGACAAAACAACGTAGTAAGCAGTCTTTCGCACAGATGCTAAAGACTGCCCTACAGCAGGAAGAAAATCGTTACTCCAGTTTGGAGAACGATGATTCGAATGATGACGAGGAGGATTATCAACCACTCCCGTCAACCGGAGCTGTGCGAAAACGGCCAAGTGCATCTTCTCCTAAACTCCCCAGAAAGGAGCAGAAGAAGACGCTAACTGATACTCCACAAGGTTCCGCTCCAAAGCAAAATGCTAAAGCGACTCCTCCTGGTTTCAGAGTTAACTACGATCAGGAGTTTCCTAAACCTCCAGGGAAACAATCTGCTACCACCCCTAAACTGTCAACGGAGTCTGAAATACCGTCTACTGATGGGCGTATTTCATTCAAAATGATCGTTGAATGGATATTCACCACTTTTGGTTTATCCGATGCTCTTAAAAGTATGATTTCGGCTTGGCTTCCAACAATTTGCATGTTGGGTAAGCAACTAAGCACCAAATGGCCCCTCCTCGCGTTCGTATCCTTCGATGTCTAAATCAGACAGCCGAAGTGACGAATCGACAACAAGGATCATACAATGGAACTGTAGAAGCTTGATCCCCAAATTAGATAAATTTAAACTCCTGCTTCACGATAGCAAATGCGATATTTTCGCGCTATCTGAAACATGGTTATCAACTGATACGACACTAGCCGTTCAAGACTTCAATATCATCCGTTTAGACCGAGGAAACTCTTATGGCGGAGTGCTCCTTGGTATAAAAAAATGCTACCCATTCTTCCGAATTCCTCTCCCAGCAATTGATGGCATAGAAATTGTTGCTTGCCTTATAACAGTTGCTGGTGAGAGCCTTACGGTCGCATCAGTCTACATTCCACCTAGAGCTATCATAAACCGGTTGCAGCTAACACAAATAACGGAACTGCTGCCGACTCCACGCCTTATCCTGGGAGATTTCAATTCTCACGGTATAGCGTGGGGAGCACCTGGAGATGATAACCGGGCTATTCTTATTGAAAGCTTACTAGACGAGTTCGATATGACCCTATTGAACATACCTGGGTTAGCTACAAGAATAGCAAGGCCTCCAGTACGAGAGAGCACTTTAGATTTATCTATGTGTTCCTCCTCAATAGCTTTGGATTGTAAATGGGAGATTATTCAAGATCCCCATGGTAGTGATCATTTGCCAATAAGTATTTCGATTATGAGCAGGCTCCAGTCTGTTACCACAGTCGAAGTAGAGTATGATCTCACCCGGAATATTGATTGGGAAAAATTCTCGAACATGATATCCCAGGAGCTCGAAACAACCGACGAGCTTTCTCCATCAGACGAATACAACTTCCTTGCGACATTAGTTTTAGATAGCGCGTTGCAATCTCAGACGAGGCCCGCCCCTGAGAACAAGTTGAAAATTCGCCCTAACAAACAATGGTGGGACAAAGAATGCAACGAGATGAAAAAAACTCTGAAAGAAGCATACCTAGCATTCAGGAAAGATCATTCCATTCAACTTTTTGATCAGTTTAGAGAGCTGGAACTGGAACAGGCTAAACTGCACAAACTGAAAAAAAGATCATACTGGCAAAATTTCATAAGCACGTTACCCAGAGATGCTTCTATGAGCTATCTCTGGAATACGGCTCGAAAAATGCGCAATAGGTCCGACAGTAATGAGGCTAATGAATACTCTGAACGTTGGATCTATGATTTCGCGAAAAAGGTATGCCCAGACGCTGTCCCATCACAGCAAAAATTCAGCGATACAACGGCTATTGAAGAACCAGAATTTACCATGTTGGAGTTTTCAATTGCCCTCGCGTCTTGCAAGAATAAGGCTCCAGGACCGGACAGGATCAAATTTAATTTGATGAAAAACCTGCCGGACTCGGCCAAGCTACGATTTCTTAAACTGTTTAATAAGCTAATCAGGAACAATATGATTCCGGAAGCTTGGAGACAGGTTAAGATTATCGCAATCAAAAAGCCAGACAAACCTGCCGCAGATCACCGCTCGTACAGGCCGATTGCGATGCTCTCATGCATACGCAAATTGCTTGAAAAAATGATCCTGCGTAGACTTGACAACTGGGCAGAAACAACTAACCAACTATCAGAGACCCAGTTCGGCTTTCGTAGGGGCAAGGGCCCTAACGATTGCCTGGCATTGCTAGCCACAGAAGCGGAAATGGCTCTTGGCAGCAAACAACAAATGACCTCGGTTTTCCTGGATATCACAGGCGCATTTGACTCAGTTTCAATCGAAATTCTTTCCGAGAAACTGCATCAGAGAGGATTCTCCCCTATATTGACAAACTTTTTGATCAACCTGCTGTCTGAAAAGCATTTACTTTTCAACCACGGTTCTTCAACAATAACACGAACAAGCTACATGGGTCTCCCCCAAGGCTCTTGTCTGAGTCCGCTGTTGTACAACTTCTACATCAATGACATCGACACATGCTTGACGGACGGCTGTACAATGCGCCAGTTAGCTGACGACTGCGTTGTATCAGTCACGGCGACTCTAGCTGTAGACATGAAAAACAGCCTGCAAAATACGCTAGATTATCTGACCGGTTGGGCCAGTTGTCTTGGAATCGAATTCTCGCTTGAAAAAACGGAGATGGTAGTCTTTTCAAAAAAGCGACCACCACCTCGCTTCGAGCTAGTTCTGTCCGGAATACCCATCACTCAGTCACCTAGCTTCAAGTATCTAGGAGTATGGTATGACTCTAAGTGCACATGGGAAAAACATATCAATTACCTGAAGCAAAGATGCCAACCGAGAATTAATTTTCTTCGGGTGGTAACAGGAACATCATGGGGAGCGCATCCAGAGGATTTAATACGACTCTACCAAACCACTATTCTGCCCGTAATAGAATACGGCAGCATATGCTTCAGAGGAGTCGCAGCCTCACACATGCTGAAGCTAGAGAGGATACAATACCGTTGTTTGCGTATCGCTCTAGGCTGCATGCAATCGACACATACCATGTCTCTAGAGGTCATTGCGGGAGTACTACCACTCAAAGAGAGGCTATTCGAGTTGGCTCTTCGTTTCCTCATCAGATCGGAGATAGCAAACCCAATGATAATCGAGAACTATGAGAGGTGTTTGGAAGTTGTTCAGAAACCCTGTATGTCAGTATACCAGCGGTTCATGACCATGGAGATAAACCCTTCGGTTGTTGCTCCATCCCGTGAGATTTCAACATCGCTCAACAATTCTTCTGTTGTATTTGATTTGACGATGAAACTAGAAATCCATGGAATTCCCGAACACCTTAAACCAACAGTTGTGCCATTAATATTTTCGGCAAAATTCGGCCACCTCCCAGAACAGAACTCCTTTTTCACGGACGGATCTGTGATGGATGGACAATCCGGATATGGCGTTTTTAACACAGATCATCACATATCCCGCAAACTGGCACAGCCCTGCTCCATATATGTAGCTGAATTAGCTGCCATACACAATTCGCTGCGAATTATCGAGCTCAAGACACCAGGCAATTATTTCATCTTCTCGGACAGCCTCAGTTCAATCGAAGCTCTCCGATCGATTAAACCGGTCAAGCACCCGTCCTATTTCCTTCCGGAAATTAGACGGATATTAGAAGTGCTGGTTGATCGGTCTTTCATTATCCGCTTTGTGTGGGTCCCCTCTCATTGCTCAATCCCAGGCAATGAAGAAGCTGATTTATTAGCGAAAAGGGGTGCCATAGAAGGAGATATATTTGATAGACCGATCATCTATACCGAGTATTTTCACTTGCCTCGACAACTGGCCCTGGCAAACTGGCAGGAAAAATGGGATAAAGACGATCTTGGGCGATGGATGCACTCGATTTCGCCCAAAGTGTCTACAAAAGCTTGGTTCAAAGGGTTAGATTTAACTCGAGATTTCATTCGAGTTATTTCGCGCCTAATGTCCAATCACTATGTTGCAAACGCACACCTCTATCGAATAAACTTAGTCGATAGTAATCTGTGCGAATGTGGAGGGTACGAAGATATTGACCACATAGTCTTCGTATGCCCTAAGTACCACAGAGCAAGGGCCAAGCTTATAGATTCTCTCCGGAAACAGAAAGTGACGTTTACAATGCAAGTACGGGATGTGCTTGCTAGCCGCAACCCCGCGCTTGTAATACCCATTTACGACTTTTTAAGAGATATCAAGTATCGAATTTGATTATCTCTATGCTTTTTCTCCTAATTTCTCCCAACACAACAATCTTAAAAAGTTTCACGCTAATTCCGTTTTTTCTTCTTCTTTCTTTCGTTCATCTTTTCTATAGAATATAGAAACATGAATCATCGCTTCTTTTTGAGAGACATGATCCACCGAATTTAGATTTTGATTTCAAAGAGATAAGGAACCATCACCCTCAACGAATAGTAGTAAGGATTAGTATTTAGTTATAAAGAGAAAAACTTTGATGTTAATGTTAGTCGTAAGCTTAAATGACATGTATTTTTGAATTGTATTTTTAAAAGAGAAAAGATGAGAGGGTTTTCATGCCTGTTTGAGGAGGAGCAGTCGGGATACAGGCTCTACTCAAGCTGGCTTTTCCCTACTCCAAAAGATATTCGGCCCCGTTATGCTTCGCGGTTGGGCCTAAATAAATATTAGAGTTAAAAAAAAAAAACTCCTACCATTAACTGGCTTCGTGTGTGGAAGAATATTAGCAGTAAAAATCTATTGCCTTCCCAGCGCAGTGCTTTATACATCTACGTGAATCAAAAAACCAATCACAAACAGTTGATGCACACAATGCGACGAGCGGATACCAACGTGTGTGTGTACCAATTGCACAGCAGATGTAGTGGAAACTATTCAGCACAAATTTTTCGACTGTTTCAGAGTAAGAAATGCATTCAGATTTTTACAACAAAAATTAATGGAAGTGAGTAACGGTCGCACATTTCGAGCAGAAGAACTTCTCTTTCCTTCACTAGAGGGAATTTCCTCAACAACAAAAATAATACTACTAAAGACATTAGTGGTTTATATCACCTTCATTGAAAACTGTAATGATAGGATAGACGTAGACACACTAAGATTCAGTATTGAAGTCGAAGTTTAAATAATTATGTATATAATTTTTATTAACTAGAATTGATAATAAACGTACTTTTACAAAAAAAAAAAAAAAAAAAAAATTGAACACGTGATTTCAAAGTTTGGCTGCCCTATACGTTCCCATTTCATTTGGTTATAATTGAACTTAAACCACCGTTATGTATTAAATTGTTAATAAAACAACGAAAGTCTATTATTTCAAAGATTACATGACTTATTTGAACATAACTAGTGTCATACGAACGAGTCATCTCTCAAACTTACAAATAACAAACTTCATAACAATTTGATATGTATGTGGCCCAAAAGTTATGGAAAGAAAAGAAATTCAAAAACTATTTGAAACTATACCTGCTTCGATCGATATATGTGGCCTCAACATAATTTAAATGTGGTGTCGTACTATTTGAACGTCCCAAATTCATTGATTCCTTGCGATGTGTTTAAAGTCTGCAAATGCACGACGAATCGGCCATAGGATATGATCAAAGTCAAATAACAAATCGTTTGAAATGATTGGTTTTATCGAAATGACAACATCCTCGGCTGTTGGCTTCTGTACATCGCCCTTATTCTGAATATATTCATATTGGGTGGTATTCGGTCATTTTCAGCAGATTTTCTTTCATCAATATGACACAGAAAATACTCATATTGGTAGGTATTTTGTTATTTGGATGTTTTCCAGAAACTAAAAGTGGTCGTCTTTAAATTCAAAATGGTGTCCAGGGTTAATGTTTGGTTTCTATGCATCATCTCGATTACGGAAATATCCATATTGAGTATTATTCGGTCATTTTCGACTGTTTCCTAGAAGTTGCCATTAAGCAATTCAAAATGGTGCCTGACGTCAATTGTTAGCTAATTGCATCATTCTGGTTCCAGAGACACTCATATTGGATGGTATTTGGTTATTTTAGGCTGTTTTTCACAAACCGGAAGTCGCCGTCTTGGATTTCAAAACGGTATTTAATATTATTTCTGGCCTCTGAGCGTCATTCTGGTTGAAGAAACACCCATATTGGGTGTTATTCGATCATTCTCGGTTGTTTCCCAGGAACCGGAAGTCGCCAACCTAGAATCCAAAATGGGGTCTGTGGTCGATTTCAGCTGCTGTGTATCATTCTAGACCCGGAGCTACTTATGTTAGACGGAAAGCGGCCATTTTTGGCTGTTTTCCAGAAACCAGAAGTTGCAATTACACAATTCATAATGGTGTCTGAGGTTAGCTTCACTCTGAGGTTAGCAAAACTCTGGCTCCGGAGATACTCGTATTGGGTGGTATTTGGTCATTTTCAGCTGTTTTTCTGTACCGGAAGTCACCATCTTAGAATTCAAAATGGTATCTGTGGTCGATTTGAGCTCCTGTGCATCATTTTCGATCCGGATATTATTAAATTGGGTGGAAATCGGCCATTTTTGGTTGTTTTCCAGAAACCGGATGTTGTCATCTTACAATCCAAAATGTTGCCTGAGGTCGATTATGGAACATATTTGTTACCTCTAAAAGCATTCTCATACAAACTTTGGTTGTATTTTGATTGGTTCTTGATTGGAGGGGTGTCAAGCCATTATGCACATATTTGTTGCATTTAAAAATATTCACCTGCCAAATTTGGTTCCTTTTAGTTGATTAATTCTCGAGATGTGCAGAAATTTGTGTTTAATTTGTATAGCACCCCTCCCTTCGCGCAGCAGCTGGAGGCACTGCTACCCACGGAAGAGCAGCTTGGCGCAGCTACCCTTGAAGATGGCTGGAGGAGCATCCGATCCGCCATAGGTAGCACTGCTGTAGCGCTACTAGGTACAAGGGCCCCGAATCATAGAAATGACTGGTTTGACGGCGAATGCAAACGGTTAGTCGAGGAGAAGAATGCAGCACGGGCGAGAATGCTGCAACACCGCACGAGAGCGAACGTGGAACGACACCGACAGGCACGGAACAGCCAAAACTCAGTCCTCCGAAGGAAGAACCGCCAGCAAGAGGACCGAGATCGCGTAGCGATGGAAGAGCTGTACCAAGCTAACGACACTCGGAAGTTCTACGAGAAGCTGAACAGCTCCCGTAAAGGCTTCGTGCCGCAAGCCGATATGTGCAGGAGCTTGGACGGCAACCTCCTTACTGACGAGTGTGAGGTGATCGAAAGGTGGAGGTAGCACTTCGACGAGCATCTGAACGGCGATGCAGTAGAGCGCGAGGACGGTATGGCAACTGATCTTGGTGCACGAGCAGAAGACATCAGAATTCCAGCCCCCGATTTTCTGGAGGTGGAGGAGGAGATTGGTCGACTTAAAAACAACAAAGCTGCTGGAGTGGACCAACTTCCCAGCGAGCTATTGAAATACGGTGGAGAAACACTGGCTAGAGCCGTGCACTGGGTCATTGTCAAGGTTTGGGAGGAAGAACGAGTACCGGAGGAGTGGATGGAGGGTATTGTGTGTCCCATCTACAAAAAGGGCAATCACTCTGTTGAACGCCGCCTACAAGGTACTCTCCCAAATACTTTGCCGTCGACTATCGCCATTTGCGAAGCAGTTCGTGGGGCATTACCAGGCGGGATTTATGGGTGCCCGCGCCACCACGGATCAGATATTCGCGGTTCGGCAGGTTATGCAGAAATGCCGCGAATATAACGTGCCCACACATCATTTGTTCATCGATTTCAAATCGGCGTACGACACAATCGATCGGGACAAGCTATGGCAAATTATGCACGACTACGGTTTTCCGGACAAACTGACGCGGTTGGTCAAAGCGACGATGGATCGAGTGATGTGTGTAGTTCGTGTTTCGGGGGCACTCTCGAGCCCCTTCGAAACCCGAAGAGGGCTGAGGCAAGGTGATGGTCTCTCGTGCCTACTGTTCAACATTGCCCTGGAAGGTGTCATTAGAAGAGCGGGGATTAACACGAGTGGCACGATTTTCCAAAAGTCGGTTCAACTGTTTGGTTTCGCCGACGATATCGACATTGTGGCTCGGACCTTTGTGAAGATGGCGGATACGTACATCGGATTAAAGGCTGCAGCCAGAAAGATTGGACTGGTCATCAATGCATCGAAGACGAAGTACATGAAAGGAAGGGGTTCACGTGAAGACAGTAACAGTATCAGTAACCTCCCACCTCGAGTTCAAATTGGTGGTGATGAAATGGAGGTGGTCGATGAGTTCGTGTACCTGGGCTCACTGGTAACTGCCGACAACGATACCAGCAGAAAAATTCAACGGCGCATTATGGCAGGAAATCGTGCATACTTTGGTCTCCGGAGGACGCTTCGATCGAGTAGAATTCGCCGCCGCACCAAGTTAACCATCTAAATGACGCTGATCAAACCGGTAGTCCTCTACGGGCATGAGACATGGACTATGCTTGTGGAGGACCAACGCGCCCTTGCGGTGTTCGAGCGGAAGGTGCTGCGTACCATTTTCGGTGGACTGCAGATGGAAAACGGAGTGTGGAGAAGGCGAATGAACCACGAACTGCAGGAGCTGCTTGGGGAGCCATCTATCGCCCACACCGCTAAGATAGGCAGGCAGCGGTGGGCTGGGCATGTTGTAAGGATGTCAGACGACAGCCCGGTTAAGATGGTTCTTGAAACCAATCCGTCAGGGACGAGACGGAGAGGTGCACAGCGGGCAAGGTGGATCGATCAGGTGGAAGACGACCTACGCAGACTGCAGAGCTGGCTAACTGCAGCAGCTCGGTTTGTTCTTGAGTTGTGCAGAAATTTATGTTTCATTTGTATGGGACCCCTCCCTTCCAGAAGAGGGAGGGGTCTCAAACTATCATAGGAACCTTTATCGGCACCAAAAACCCCTACATACAAATTTTCACGTCGATCGGTTCGGTAGTTTTTGAGCCTATATGGATCAGATAGACAGACAGACCGGACTGCATTTTGCCTTTCTCCTAGAAAGGTATAGCAATCACTTGCAAAACCGAAGGTATAAAAGTGCTTCAAAAGGCCGAATGGCATATATCACTCGACTCAGCTCGACGAGCTGAATATTTTCTGTATGTGTGTATGTGTGTGTGTGAGCTTAGAGGTTATGTATCAAAATGTAAAAATCATGAAACATCACTACACTTTTCACTTTTTATTCATTTTCACTGTTTAATTCTATCACTTTTCACTTTTCACTTGCAAATACGTATTTCGGCACTGACGAAGGCACTATGTCAGTGCCGAAATACGTATTTGCAAGTGAAAAGTGAAAAGTGATAGAATTAAATAGTGAGAGTGAATAAAAAGTGAAAAGTGTAGTGAAAATTTTTCTATCAAGACGCTCGAACATAAGTGAATAAATTTGAACATGAAACATCATTATCTCAAAAACTACACAACCGATTTAAACAAAATTGATTTCAAATGAACGGGCTATCTGAATTACTCTTAACTTTTAAATTTCATAAAGATTGAACTTGTGGTTCAGAAGTTATGACTAGAAACGTGTTTTGAAGACTAATTAATCTCACTCATGTTTCTCAGAGATGGCTGGACCGATTTTCATAAAATCAGTGTCAAATGGAAGGTCAAGTTGCCCCATAAGATTGATTTGTTTTGTCATCAGACTATTACTTTGTCTGTTATGTTTAAAAATGTGAAATCCAGCTATGAAATGGAACATATTCCGAAGACTACTTGGACTCACTCACTTTTCTCAGAGATGGGTGACCCGATGCCCACGAAATTTGTGTCAACTTATAAGTCCAGCTGCCTCGTAACACCCTATCGAATTTTACTGTAATCGGACTGTAACTTCGTCTGTAAAGTACCAAAATGTGAAAATCACGAAACTTCATTATCTCAGAAACTAGGGTTAACTGATGAATTATGATTGAACACGTGGTTTCAAAGTTTGGCTGCCCTATACGTTCCCATTTCATTTGATTATAATCGAACTTAAGCAACCGTTATGTATTGAATTGTTAATAAAACAACGCAAGTCTATTTTTTCAAAGATTACATGACTTATTTGAACATAACTAGTGTCATACGAACGAGTCATCTCTCAAACTTACAAATAACAAACTTTGTAACAATTTGATGTGTGGCTCAAAAGTTATGGAAAGAAAAGAAATTCAAAGGCTATTTGAAACTATACCTGCTTTGATTGATATATATGATCTCAACATAATTTAAATGTGGTGTCGTACTATTTGAACGTTCCAAATTCATTGATTCCTTGCGATGTGTTTAAAGTCTGCAAATTCACGATGAATCGGCCATAGGATATGATCAAAGTCAAAAGACAAATCGTTTGAAATGATTGGTTTTGCCTTTCTCCTAGAAAGGTATAGCAATCACTTGCAAAACCGAAGATATAAAAGTGCTCCAATGGGCCGAATGGCATATATCACTCGACTCAGCTCGACGAGCTGAGCATTTTCTGTATGTGTGTGTGTGTGTGTGTGTGTGTGTGTGTGTATGTGTGTGTGTGTGTGTGTGTTTGTGTGTATGTGCAGATTTTTATTCTCACTCACTTTTCTCAGGGATGGCTGGACCGATTTTCATGAAATTAATTGCAAATGAAAGGTCTTGTTGTCCCATAAAACTCTATTAAATTTTATTGTAATCGGATTTATAGTTTAGAGGTTATGTATCAGAATGTAAAAATCATGAAACATCATTATCTCTAAAACCACACAACCGATTTGAACAAAATTGGTTTCAAATGAACGGGCTCCTTGAAAAACCCTTAACTTTTGAATTTATAAAGATTGAACTTGTGGTTCAAAAGTTACGAAAAGAAACGTGTTCTGAAGACTGTTTAATCACACTCATGTTTCTCAGAGATGGCTGGACCGATTTTCATAAAATCAGTGTCAAATGGAAGGTCTTGTTGCCCCATAAGACCCTATTGATTTGTTTTGCAATCGGAATATTTCTTTGACTGTTATGTTTAAAAATGTGAAATCCAGCTATGAAAAGGAACATATTCCGACGACTACTTGGACTCACTCACTTTTCTCAGAGATGGCTGAACCGATTTCCACAAAATTAGTGTCAATTGATAAGTATAGCTGCCTCATAACACCCTATCGAATTTTACTGTAATCGAACTGTAACTTCGTCTGTAATGTACCGAAATGTGAAAATCACGAAACTTCATTATCTCAGAAACTACACAACCGAATTGATCAACATTATTATCAGACGAGTGGACTAGTTAAGCGTTAACTGGTGAATTATGATTGAACCCGTGGTTTCAAAGTTTGGCTGCCCTATAAGTTCCCATTTCATTTGATTATAATCGAACTTAAGTAATCGTTATGAAATTGTTAATAAAACAACGAAAGTCTATTATCTCAAAGATTACATGACTTATTTGAACATAACTAGTGTCATTGGATTTCACAATGGTATTTAAGATAATTTCTGGCATCTGTGCGTCATTCTGATTGAAGAAACACCCATATTGAGTGTTATTCAATCATTTTCGGCTGTTTCCCAGGAACCGGAAGTCGCCAACCTAGAATCCAAAATGGGGTCTGTGATCGAATTCAGCTGCTGTGTATCATTCTAGTTCCGGAGATACTCATGTTTGGCGGAAATCGGCCATTTTTGGCTGTTTTCCAGAAACCAGAAGTTGCCATCTTAGAATTTAAAATGGTGTCTGAAGTCAATTTTTAGCTTCTTGCAACATTCTGGCTCCGGAGATACTCATATTGGGTGGTATTTGGTCATTTTCAGCTGTTTTTCAGAAACCGGAAGTCGCCATCTTAGAACTCAAAATGGTATCTGTGGTCGATATGAGCTCCTGTGTATTATTCTTGATCCGGATATTATTATATTGGGTGGAAATCGGCCATTTTCGGCTGTTTTCCAGAAACCGTATGTTGCCATCTTACAATCCAAAATGTTACCTGAGGTCAATTATGGAACATATTTGTTACCACTGAAAACTTTCAATCACCAAATATAATTCCATTTAGTTGATTAGTTCGCGAGATGTGCAGAAGAGGGACATATTTGTTACCTCTCGAAACATTCTCATACGAAATTTGGTTGTATTTTCTTGATTGTTTCTTGAGCTGTGCGAAAATTGTGTTTTATTTGTATGGTACCTCTCCCTCATAGAAAAGGGAGGGGTGTCAAACCATTATGCACATATTTGTTACCTCTAAAAATATTCACCTGCCAAATTTGGTTCCATTCAGTTGGTTAGTTCTCAGGATGTGCAGAAATCTGTGTTTCATTTGTATGGCATCCTTCCCTTCCAAAAGAAGGAGGGGTGTCAAAACATTATGAACATATTTTTTACCACTAAAAGCATTTACCTGCCAAAATTGGTTCCATTTAGTTGATTAGTTTTCGAGATGGGCAGAAATTTGGGTTTCATTTTTATGGGACCCCTCCCTTCCAGAAGAGGGAGGGGTCTCAAACTATCATAGGAACCTTTATCGGCACCAAAAACCCCCACATACAAAGTTTCACGCCGATCGGTTCGGTAGTTTTCGAGCCTTTATGGATCAGACAGACAGACAGACCGGACTGAATTTTTATATGTATAGATTACAACATCAATTTTTAGAATCCCTAAAGTGAATATACATTTATTGGATTGAAGCGTTCATGTAAATCTATTTTTCCAAATAATAAGTTTGAATGAGAAAGGCTGGGTCTGACCGCTAGGTGGATTAATTTAGGTTTTATCGAAATGACAACATCCTCGACTTTTGGCTTCTGTACATCGCCTTAATTCTGAATATATTCATATTAGGTGGTATTCGGTCATTTTCAGCAGATTTTCTGGCATCATTCTAATACTGGAAATACTCTTATTGGGAGGTATTTAGTTATTTTGGTGGTTTTCCAGAAACTAACAGTGGTCGTCTTTAAATTCAAAATGGTGTCGAGGGTCAATGTTTGGTTTCTATGCATCATCTCGATTACGGAAATATCCATGTTGAGTATTATTTGGTCATTTTCGACTATTTCCTATAAGTTGCCATTTAGCGATTCAAAATAGTGCCTGAGGTCAATTGTTAGCTCATTGCATCATTCTGGTTCAAGAGGAACCGGAAGTCGCCAACCTAGAATCCAAAATGGGGTCTGTGGTCGATTTCAGCTGCTGTGTATCATTCTAGATCCGGAGATACTCATGTTAGACGGAAATCGTCCATTTTTGGCTGTTTTCCAGAAACCGGAAGGTGCCATCTTACCAAAATGTTGCCTGAGGTCGATTATGGAACATATTTGTTACCACTAAAAACATTCACCTGCCAAATATGGTTCCATTTAGTTGATTAGTTCGCGAGATGTGCAGAATTTTGTGCAGAAACTTGTGCTTCCACCAGAGGGAGGGGCGTCGAACCATTATGGACATATTTATTACCCTTTAAAACATCCACATGCCAAATTCGGTTTCATTTGCTTGGTTTGTTCTTGAGTTGTGCAGAAATGTATGTTTCATTTGTATTGGACCCCTCCTTTTCAGAAGAGGGAGGGGTCTCCAACTATCATAGGAACCTTTATCGGGACCAAAAACCCCTACATACAAATTTTCACGTCGATCGATTCGGTAGTTTTCGAGCCTATATGGTTCAAACAGACAGACAGACCGGACTACATTTTCATATGTATAGATTGCAACATTAATATTTTAGAACCTAAAGAGTGAATATACGTTTATTGGATTGAAGCGTTCATGTAAATCTATTTTTACAAATAAAAGTTTGAATGAGAAAGGCTGGGTCTGACCGCTAGATGGATTAATTTAGGTTTTTTTAGTTTTTTTGCTATATTTCAAACCTCTGTTTAATGCAGATTCGGTAGTCAGCATATGAAAGTATAACAATAGAACTTTCAAACGCAGCTGATTTCGCCAGTCCACGACTTGCCGCTGAGGAGTTTGGTTCATAACAAAAAATTTCGCTTTTACCCTCTTTAATGATTTAACCAGGTAAAATACTAATATTATAAACCAAGATACCACGTAATAAGTTCGTATCTATGGTGACCATCCCACCAAGCGTGGTTTAAGTATTTCAGAACATGTAAATTGCATATGCTTGTTTTGGGTTCACCTCGAAGGTTCCCAATTAAAAACAACGAAAGTGCTATTCTAACTTTAAGTTGATAACTGTAGAACAAGTAAAGTTACCATAAACGCTTAACATGTTCTGAGCAGTGCTGATAAAAGTCATTTTCCCCAGCAAAATTCTTCGAAAATTACAACCAATCATTTTCAATTTTCACTTCCAATGATCGCGGCACTCTTTCAGATACACTAGATTTTCGTCCTAGTAACGTGCTGTTATACTCAGATGAAATAGATCGCGTTCACGGTTACGGAATAAAATTTGACGACAAATCCAACCAAATGATCTTCACTTCAAAGCGAAAAAGAAAAACAAACAGTCCACTCAACCAAAATAAACCTCACCGAAACACTTTTTCACTGACACTGACCGATGCCTTGACAATCTTCGTTAACTGATAAACTGATTTTGTTGTCTTGCTTCCATCGCATGAAATATAATGAGGTGTTTTGACAGTTCACTTCCATGCAAAAAGCGGGAAGGGAGAACTCTGAGAGGATTGTAAAAAAATAACGTTTATGGATGCTTTTTTCACTTTCACTCAAGAGTGTCAACAAATATCAACCCTGGTTCTGAGCCTCTTTTGTTGTGCAACTACGCATCTGCTGGTAAGTTTATTTCCGCGATAATAACTACCAACAAGTGTCCACAATGCATTAATGCATGGGTTGGCCGTAATCAACCATTTCAATGTTTCAATAAGCCAGCTTTTAGAAGAGGCTCAGAAAGTAACGAACTTGGATTGAAAAAGGTGCATGAATTTACCTTACGAATATTTCAAGTAATTTTGAAAAATTAAATTCAAAAGATATCGTGAATACAATACCCGTAAAGCTATTGGATAATCTGGCTGCTTGCTTCATCAGACCCCGTAGTAACGTCCATTCGCGGATGGCCAAAAATCACGAGAAACTATAACTTGATGATGCTATGATGCTGCTATGCTAGTAGACGAATGTGTCGAAAACGTGAACTGCATGGTGGTCGACAATAATAATTAATAGTTACTATTCTAGTTGCCGCGTTCGTAACGTTGGATGGGTAACGTTGGATGGACTGAAGCAGGGGGATGCGCTCTCCAACTTACTGTTCAACATCGCGAAGGTGCAGTACGAAGAGCAAACGTGGAAAGAAACGGTACGATCATCACGAAATCTCATATGCTTCTTGGTTTTGCGGACTCGCACAAAACTAGCGCTGTATAGGACGCTGATACTCCCGGTGGCCCTTTACGGGCATGAAGCATGGACGCTGAAGGAAGCTGATCGACGAGTGCTCGGTGTTTTTGAGCGTAAAGTTCTGCGATCGATACTTGGCGGTAAACTAGAAGATGGGGTGTGACGCAGACGCATGAACCACGAGTTGTACCAGGTATACAAACATGCTGATATAGTGAAGGTAATACATCGGGGCAGGCTTCAGTGGGCTGGACATGTAGCCAGGCATTCTAGCTACATGACTAAGACTACGAGAGAGCCGCCAAAACTATCTTCAGTAGAGAACCAGGTATCAGGTATCAGGTAGGTCGGCTAAAAAGCCATGGCTTATAACGGTTCGTTCCCCTCACATGTGGAGGATTCGTGCCTAACCGTAGGAACTTTCTCATCATTTACCTGACAAAAAGGGAAAGAAGAGATAGAAGAAGAAGGAAGTATTAAGAGTGGGAGAGGAAAAGGATAAAGAAAGGGTTGGAAACATAGAATAAGCATGGGATATTTGTGTTCTAGGAATTATCAGTGACAAACCATAAAGTTCGTCTTCCTAGTCCTAGAATTTAAAAGGCACTAGAGTTCTTTCCCGCAATTGAGAATGAACTTAAGGATATTTTTCAAATCAAGAGATCTATATTCAGATTCATTTATGAGATGACGACCGAAAATCCTGTAACGCAGTTGGGCAAGTCTGGGACAACCACATACTAAATGAAAAGAAGACCCATAATCGCCCTCACAGAAGTAGCAACCAAAAGTATTCGAACGATGCATGCTTGCTGAATGATAGTTCAAACTACAGTGGCCAGTTAGAACTCTTATCAGCACACTGCAGTTCTTTTTTGATAAATTCAAAAGATAGTTGCTAACTTTTACAGATAAGCTTGGTAAATATTATTTTGTTTGGCCACAGGAGTCAAGATTTGTCCACAACATGTTATGCTCAGATAAAGCCCAGATCTTTTGTTTTATCCAAGACTCAGGAATAGGTACCGCGAGCTCAGGACCCACAAAATTATTTGATGCACCATTTCGGGCAAGCTCGTCTGCCCATTCATTGCCAGCAATGTTAGAGTGTCCAGGGACTCAAAGAAGATTAACAGTATTCATGATGCTAAGTTCTTCTAGACAAGTGCGACACGCAATGACTAGCTTCGACCTAGAGTTGTGAGAACCAAGTGCTTTGACAGCAGCTTGACTATCAGAACAAATATAGATTATTTGCCCAGTTACCTTTTGTTGAAGGGCTGCCAGCACTCCACAAATAATAGCAGAGATTTCAGCTTGGAAGACTGTGCAGTAGATACCTAATGAAAAGGATTTTTGCAATCTTAATTCACTCGAGTAAACTCCGGCTACAGCTTTTCCTTCAAGCAGAGATCCATCCGTATAAATAACAACATGATCCGAAATTTCTCTTTCTATGCGGCCTGATATCCAATCATTACGCACAGGGAAAGAGGTACTGAAATCACCATAAGGGAAACTCACAGGAAGAGTCATATCACTTGGAGCAACTATAAGTTTGTCCCACGAGAGCATGTGTGACCACACACGTGAATGGGAATTGTTATTATTGATATCATAGTGCCAAAATCCATTTGCTTGTAACCGGTATGCACATGAGTAGGCTTCCTGTTTCAAGAAAATTTGCAACGGTTTTGTACCAAAAAGAGCTTCTAAAGCAGCAGTGGGTGTTGTAGAGAATGCACCAGACAATGACATTAGACACATCCGCTGTAGATGATTTAACTTTGTCTGAATGCTACTCAGTTCTCCCTTTTGCCACCATACGAGACATCCGTACGCTAATATTGGTCTTATTATTGCAGTATAAATCCAGTAAATGTATTTAGGTTTAAGACCCCAGCTTTTACCAATTGTTCGTCTTGTCCAAAGGAATACTTCTCTCAGGAAGTTCGGCTACATAGGGATGTGAAATGAAAATCTAAAACCGTAAAAAGTGAAAAATATGTCCAATTTCAAATGCTAATAAATCGGTTATTATTCGATGGATTTCCTTCGTTCTTGCAGCAATAGATTGGAAAATCTTCTAAGATTCTTCTCAAAAGAAGATAATTGTAATTTTATTATTCACAATATTGTACTATTGAAAACAGTCAAGCCTTGTCAAAACGAAAAATTCGACCTCTGATTGGTCGTTATATGATTGCTTCCCAAGCACGGTCGACAGGATCATATACCTTGCAATTGAAAACATGCTTTTTGGCCTATATAAGAGCCTGTTTCAGCCGGAGCCGCTCATATTCTTCGTCTCACGCTTGGTGTGTATAGACGTGTTTGTTACAACAACTGAAAGTTTTAGTTTACCTATCGCATTCGTTTATTTTACCTATCGCATTCGTTATACAACAGTACGTTGTCGTGTCCCAACGAAATGGGAAAAACGGGTTCCAGTAAGGAGCAAAACAATAAGCGTCCTCGTGACCCTGCTGAAAAGGATGATGGAATCGCCAAGAAGATACTAGCTGCTAACAAGTTTGCATCGCTGGCTGACCAAACTACCGAGAAAACGGAAAAGAAGGAGAAAATGCCGCCTTTCTACGTAAAAGGTTTCCCGCCTGGACTAAGGCAACACTTCAATGAACTTATCAGCAAAGGGCTGATAGCTACCCTGAGGCTATGCACGGACGGCTACAAAATCGTCGTTCCATCCACCCCACATTACAAAGCAGTAGAGGCTAGCAAACAAAAGCGGAGTATTTTACTCACCATATTGCAGCTACAAAACCATTCAAAGTTGTACTGCGTGGTTTACCGGAATTGGAACTGGACGAGTTAAAAACGGAGCTTGTCGCTTGCGGCCTAGAAGTGGAAGCAGTATACAAAATGATAAGACACAACAAAGCCATCAAGTATCGTGATCAGTTATACCTGATCCACCTGACCAGGGGTTCAACTACACTGAGCACAGTGAAAACAATCACCGCCCTATTCAACATCATCGTGCAATGGGAGCAATACAAACCGATTCATCGCGATGTCACGCAGTGTTCCAATTGCTTGAACTATGGACATGGCACAAAGAATTGTCACATCAAGAGTCGCTGCATGAAATGTGCAGGTCCGCATCGAACAGTGGATTGTCTTGTTGAGGAAGCCGAACAAATCAAGTGTCTCAACTGTGACAAAGAGCATGCTACGAACAGCCGTTCCTGTCCAAAACGAGCAGAATTTATCAAAATTCGAAGTGAAATTGCCAATCGCCAGCGACCGTCGAATAGAAAAAGTGTACAACCTAGCGTTACACCAACCCAGCTAGCGACTTCAAGTACGTTGCCGTTTCCACCTCCTCCAACTGGTGGTGTTCCTAGCCGGGACCCCCCCGGATTTTTGAGTTATGCACAGGCTGCCAGCATGCCCCCAGCAAGTAGCAATTTGTACTCGATGGAACAGCTAGCTACGCTGTTTCTTAAACTCGATCAGCAAACAAAGGCTTGTCGCACCAACCAGGAACAGATTGCGGTCATGATGACTTTTTACTACCGTCATGGATCCATTCTTTCGAATCCTTAACTGGAATGCCCGCTCTGTGGCCAACAAGAAGTTAGAACTTCTACATTTTCTGAACACACACCACATCGATGTCGCTGCAATAACCGAAACACATTTGAAGCCGAACATAAACTTCTGCCTGCCGGAACACTCGGTAGTCAGACTGGACCGCACAACCTCAGCTGGGGGCTGCAACCCCGCCATAAGGAGAGGACTACCATACAAATCACTACCGAGTTTCAACACAACCTTTGTCGAAGCTGTAGGAATCGAAATTACCACCACTGATGGACCACTCACATTAATTGCGGTCTATTGTCCGAAGCAGTCTCGACGGGCAAATGGAGCCACGGAGAAATTGAAGAACGACATCCAAAAGCTGTCTAGAAGAGGAAGCAATTTCGTCATCACAGGTGATCTCAATGCTCGCCACTCCGCTTGGGGTGACTCCAGGTGCAACTCAAATGGTAAAATCATCGTAGAAGATTCCGAAGCTGGATATTACTATCCCGCTCATCCGGAATTGCCAACTTACATCTCTCCTGGTGGTGTAGGCTCTAAGCTTGACATTTTTCTGACCAACATCACCGATCGATTTTCGATTCCAAAAACCATAACAGAGCTCTCCTCGGATCATCTTCCGGTCATCGCTGAGATTGGTGCTAACGTAGAGCGGCGTCAAGTTCAACAAAGAAGAAATTTCCATCGTGCAAATTGGGTTCAGCTGCAGCGGTATGTTGAAAACCATCTTGATGCGGACATCACTTTGAACAGCACTGAAGACATCGATCGTACTCTACAGTCCATGATAGAAGTCATCCAGGAAGCAGAGTGCCGCTACATCCCATCTGTTCCAGTGACACGTAAGTTTGCGCAAATCGACGATAACACCAAGCGCATAATTTCCTTGCGAAACTCGCTGAGAAGGCAATATCAACGTACCCGCAACCCTAGGCACCGATTCTACGCTAGACAGCTGACAAAAATCGTTCAAGAACGTCTGGAGAAAGTGAAAAACAGACAGTTTGCAACCGAATTACGTAATTTGCCCAACTGCTCACGGCCATTTTGGCGTGTGGCTAAAGTGTTGAAGAACAAACCAAAACCCATTCCGCCATTATTAGTGAATAGTGAAACTTTGCTAACTTCCCGCGAAAAGGCTTGCGCTATCTCTCAGCATTTTGCCGCTTCCCACAATCTTGGTCGTGATATTGTGAGTGGAATCGAACCAGCTGTCAGTGAATCGATAGTAATTCTGGCCCGCACACCGAATATCTTACCACCTGATCAGCGGATAACAGTGGACGAGGTACAAAACAACATTAAATTCTCTCGGAACATGAAGGCTCCCGGATTTGACGGAGTGTTCAACCTTGTGCTCAAAAACCTTGGACCAACAGCCTTGTCTGTGGTGGAAAAAGTGTTCAACCGATGCCTTGAATTGGCGTACTTTCCAACAAAGTGGAAACTGGCGAAAGTGATTCCCATTTTGAAACCAGGAAAGGATCCCACATGCCCCAAAAGCTACCGTCCCATCAGTCTGCTTTCTGCCCTCAGCAAGGTATTCGAACGATGCATCTACAGCCGTATTCTGTGCCACGCAGAAGTGAACAACATATTCCTGGACGAACAGTTCGGTTTTCGCAGAGGCCATTCAACAACATATCAACTGCAGAGAGTAACAAAACTCATCAATCAGAACAAGGAGCTATCTAAAACAACTGCCATGGCCTGCCTGGACATAGAAAAAGCATTCGACAACGTGTGGCATGACGGGCTTATCTACAAGCTACAGCGCTACAACTATCCCGTTTATGTAGTGAAGATTGTGCAAAACTATCTTACGCTGCGCAAATCTCAGGTCTGTGTGCTGGGTGGCCTGTCTGACCCATACGACGTAGGAGCTGGTGTTCCACAGGGCAGCATCCTTGGTCCTGTTCTGTACAACTTATTCACATCAGATATTCCTGAACTACCCAATGGAGGCATCCTGTCGCTGTTTGCTGATGATACCGCCATTATGTACGAGGGCAGACAGATCAACCAAATAGTTAAAAAGCTGCAAACTGGGCTTAACGTCTTTGTGAATTACCTCACCTCATGGAAAATTTGTGTGAATGCAGCAAAAACTCAGACCATAGTCTTCCCACATCGGAATAGTCAACGTTTGGTGCCGACAACAAAGATTCGGTTGAACAATGTGGATATTCCCTGGTCGTCAAATGTTCGCTACCTTGGTTTGACCTATGATCATAAGCTACTTTATCGCCCCCACATTGAACGAACAGTAACGAAAAGCTTAGTGCTCATGAAGAAGTTGTACCCGCTAATCAACCGAAAATCGAAATTATCCGTCGTGAATAAATTGACGGTATACAAACAGGTCATCCTGCCGATGCTTCTATACGCCTCGTCGATCTGGAGAACCTGCGCGAGAACCCACCTGCAAAAGATTCAACGGATCCAGAACCTGAAAATGATCTTGAACGTGCCCTTCGGAACCCGAACATCAGAAGTGCATCAAATAGCTGGTATCGATATGACCGAAAACATAATCTCTGCACACGCTGAAAACACTAAAAACAATGCACTTAACTCTAGTGCGGTGCTCATTCGTGAGCTTTATTTATAAGTAGCTAGGTATATTTATTTAATAATTAAAACTCTAATGCCGAGCATTAAAATGTAAATCATATACGTAGAAAAGGAAAAAGTAGTAACACTTATAGTACATTAAAAACATCATAGTTGAAAAGTTGATAAAATTGAATCTCTCACAATGTTCAAAAAAAAAAAAACAAATGTATAATGAAAATACCGTAAGAGAGATAAAGAATATTGAATCCAAAAAAAAAAAAATCCGGAGCCGCTCATAATAGTTCTAGACAGCGACAACAGCAGTCGTCCTTCCTTAGCAGCAGCACTAGCCCTGTGGTTAGTTACCACGTCTCAAGATTGCCATCAGGAAATCCAATTTCGGAAATCAAAATGCCTTTTTCAAGGCAAATAAACAAGTCATTGAAAGTTAATAATTTTTGTCAACGCAAGCAAGCATTCTGTGTTGCATCCTAGCAATTCAAATTTGTCGCACCCGTCTAATTTACTGAATGTGAAATAGCTTCCACAGTGCATGTTGTCCGTGATCTTAAATCTCCCAATGTTAGGGCAGCTCAAAGGTTGTAATTAGCAACCGATTTTGAACCGCAACATGCTTTTTTCAAGGCAAATAAAAAAATAATCGAAGGTTAATAATTTTCTGGAATCAACACAAGCAGAAATTCTGTGCGGGATGTAATCAAATTCTGTTGTAGTTGTCTAATTTTAACTTTATTCAGTAAACCCCCCACTGTAGGGGCAGCGCAAAGGCTGCGATCAGCATAACCGACATTGAATAATAAACTGCCCTGTTAGAACGCATTCACAAAAGCAGTTAGTTCGACTATGCAGAGCTAATATGAAGTCGATTATAATAATATATAAGTATATAAGTGAAGTCGATAATATAAGTCGATTCAATCAATCAGCCTAAACAGAATTTAGTCGTCTCCCAGCTGCCAAGTTGCAACATGATGCAACACGCAACAGCGAGCAAACGAAATCGCTTGATGTTACAAACCGTAATAAGATGCGAGTTGAAACCGTTGCGTGTGTGAGAGCACCATCGGTGTTTATTCGCTGGATACAATAATCAAATGCGAATTGTGGAATAATTCGTCTAAAGAACATAAGGAAATGGTAAACCTGAACTGAAAGGCGTGGCCTATTACGTAGCACCCTTCGGCTATAAAAGAGTGTTTCTGGGAAAACTAGCTACATTCATTAGTCGGAAGGTGAGCTGGATGGACCGGACCGTCCACAACGTTGACAGCAGTAGAAGCAGATATCGGCACTCAGCAGTAACAGACCATAGCAGCGGGTTGCGCCTGTGGTTGCCCTCAAATTAAACAAATCACTTGCCCTGTGGTTGGTCATCACGTCTCAGGAGCAGCGCGGTTCTTCTCAGCGTGTGTCGCCAGACTGCCATTATTCCCCTCGTGTTGGGGCAGCATGAAGATTGCCATCAGGAAATCCAATTTTGAACATCAAAATGCCTTTTTTAAGGCAAATAAACAAGTCATTGAAAATTAATAATTTTTGTCGACGCAAGCAAGCATTCTGTGTTGCATCCTAGCAATTTAAATTTGTCGCACCCGTCTAATTTACTGAATGTGAAATAGCTTCCACAGTGCATGTTGTCCGTGTATCTTAATTCCCCCAATGTTAAGGCAGCTCAAAGGTTGTAATTAGCAACCGATTTTGAACCGCAAAATGCTTTTGAAGTAGAATACTTCTCTCAGGAAGTTCAGCTACATAGGGATGTGGAATGAAAATCTAAAACCGAAAAAAGTGAAAAATATGTCCAATTTCAAATGATAATATATCGGTTAGTATTCGATGGATTTCCTTCGTTTTTGCAGCAATAGATAGGAAAATCTTCTAAGATTCTTCCCATATGCAGATAATTGTAACTTTATTATTCAAACTATTGTACTATTGAAAATAGCCTTGTCAAAACGAAAAATTCGACCTCTGATTGGTCGTTATATGATTGCTTCCCAAGCACGGTCGACAGAATCATAGACCTTGCCATTTGAAATGTGCAATTTGGCCTATATAAGAGCCTTTTTCACCCGAAGCCGCTCATTATAATTCTAGACCGCAACAGAAGTCCTCCCTTAGCAGCAGCAGTGGATACAGCAGCAGTAGCAGTACAGCGGATAACGGCCAAAGCTGTGGTATGGCAACGGATAGCTAAGCGCGTCTCAGCATCGATAGCAGGACCAGGTGATGCAGGGCAGCGAATACCAATGGCAACAGAAGCGTCCACTACTGTGGCAACGGGGATAGCGCAGCGGTTGACGTTGGTCTCAGCATCTATATAAGCAGGGCCAGCTGATGCAGTGTGGCATTTTAGTGAAATGCTGTCTCTGAGCGATAGCAGGCACACTAGCAAATGCATACAATGAAAAGAACGTTCTGGAAAACTTTTCAGTGTTTATTTCCCCCAAGGAATACTTTATTCGCACTGCCAGTGATAACGCAAAGATGTGATCGGCATCTTATCAAACATTGAATTAAACAACAAATTGTCCTTTTCAGGATGAAATAACCTAATTGAAGAGTTAATATTTTCTCCTAAATCAATTTACACTTTCAAGAAAATTTGGAACAGATATATATATATATATATATATATATATATATATATATATATATATATATATATATATATATATATATATATATATATATAAATATATATATATATATATATATATATATATATATATATATATATATATATATATATATATATATATATATATATATATATATATATATATATATATATATATATATATATATATATATATATATATATATATATATATATATATATATATATATATATATATATATATATATGTATATATATATATATATATATATATATATATATATATATATATATGTATATATTTGGCTTCATCTCCGTGTCTCAGTCATGAGCACAACATCCGAAAAGCTTTCATTATCGAGTCCAAATCATGACAAGCAACTATATTATTGAGAATGGTCAATCTCGTTGAAGCGCGAATTTTGACTGATCTGATAAGTCGTTAATGAGATTGCTTCCCAAGCACGGTCGACGGAATCATAGACCTTGCCATTTTAAATTTGCTATTTGTCTGTATAAGGATGAGAATTATCGACTGAAATGGCTATCGATAGTTATCGATGATTTCCTACTACTATCGATACGTTTTTCATATCTATATAATAGCTTGTTTCAGTCGAAGCCGCTCATAGGGACGAATGACCGTTTGGGGTTAAAGTCCCATCAAAAGAAATCAATCAATCAATCGAAGCCGCTCATTATAGTTCTAGACAGCGACAACAGCAGTCTTCCCTTAGCAGCAGCAGTAGCAGTGCAGTACCAGGCGGATAGCGGCCACAGCTGTGGCATAGCAATGGATAGTGCACTAGTTGCAGCGGATCTCAGCATTGATAGCAGCTGGGCCAGCTGATGCAGCGTATAGCGGCCAAAACATTGGCCTGGCTACGGATAGCGTAGCAGTTGCAGCGGATTTAGCATCGATAGCAGCTGATGCAGTGAGGCACTTTAGTGAAATGCAGTCTCTGTGCGATAGCGGGCACTAGTAAATGCATTCAATGAATAGTTGACTCATTTTGACAACACATGACCCGTCTAGTTTTGAGTGTTAAATCAGCTTTTCACTGTTTATTTTATCACAAGGAATACTTTATTCGCACTGTCAGTGATAACGCCAAGATGTGATCCGATATTGGATTGAACAACAAATTTAATAATGACTGACACGCAAGCAGCCGGGTTTTTTTTCTTGTAAAAGTATTCTACTTCATCCTTGCGGTCGTGGCTTTGCACACAACCCTCCTGTGATTTTTTTTGATTCTAAAATCGATGTGAGCAGACCAGTTAAGTTTAGAGTCTAGTATTACTCCAAGGTGTTTAACTTGATCTGTCACACAGACCTCAGAGTCGAAGAAACGAAGTGGACGACATGTAGCCAGGCATTCTAGCTACATGACTACGACTACGAGAGAGCCGCCAAAACTATCTTCAGTAGAGAACCAGAGAGAAAGGCCGTCGACTCCATGGTAGGCCTCGCACGCGGTGGAAGAAGATGCACGATCTGCTGGTGTACGAGGAGACTGGAGAACGGCTGCCCAAGACAGAAGAAGCTGGACATCGCTAATTCGTTAGGCCCTAGACCGGTGAACGGTCCGTCAGCCAACAAAGTAAAGTAAAGTAAGTTACCATTGGATGCTATGGTATTAAAAAAAATTAAGACCACCCAATATAATACAATTTGAGGCAACAATTAAATTGTGATTGACGATAATGGTTCTATGTTTGCCATTATCCTGTTTTTAATTTTCATTCGGTTTATGGTAACTTTGCTTGTTCTACAATTATCAACTTGGTGTTAGAATAGCACTTTCATTGTTTTTGATTGGCAACCTTCGAGGTGAATCAAACACAAGCATATGCAATTTACACGTTGTGAAATACTTAAACCACGCTTGGTGGGATGGTCACCATAGATACGAACTTATTACGTGGTATCTTGGTTTATAATATTAGTATTTTAGCTGGTTAAATCATCAAAGAGGGTAAAAACGAGGTTTTTTGTTATGAACCAAAATCCTCAGCAGAAATTCGTGGACTAGCGAAACCACCAGCGTATGAAAATTTTATTGTTATAGAGCAAGATCGCGCCAAATGACCTATGGTCGAATATCGACCATTTTTGATTTGAATGAAACTTTGCACACGCTGCTTAGCAAACTGAGCATTTTTCACAGGTGGAGAGATTTTTTACACCCATGAGCAGGCATCCCAATTGTACATTTATTTTTTTTACTGTCATCCGTGGCGAGTTCAGTTGTTGCTGTTTGTTCGTGATACCTATCCGCGCTGGTAGTTGGTAGTCACATTGAGAACGTATTGGCAACAGAGCATACAAAAGGAAACGAAAAATATCCTCAGTGTGTCGATTTGGCATTATTTGGAGGATGTCTTCGGAAATGCGAAAGTAGAAAAGAGTTGAAGCTGTTTTTTATACAGACGTTCGTGTTCGCACTACACAAACAGCGCGTTTCGGTGACAGCCCAAATCCAGCGAAGACATTTTTTCGTTTTTTTTAAATTTGCCTGTGACGGGTGTTTTAAAAGGCTGTAGGGAATATTAGAATAAGAATAATTTTGCTGGCGAATTTTTGGATTGAAAAAAAAAGCGTCGACTGTGTGGTTGTTAGTCACGGCATTATTTTTCACTGCTTGGAACATGAAAGTACATCAGAAATTTATTTTATATGGTAAATGAAGAATTGCCATGCTTAACGCCAACGTAAGCGATCGGGCCAGAGCCTTGCCGTAGGTTGATGCACAGCTCTACTTACGACTGTTCATTAACCTACGGCAAGGCTCTTGCCCGATTGCTTCTGTTAGCATTCAGCATGGCAAAGGTCTTAGTGTTTTAAACCGTTGGCTGTTTCACGAATAACGGAAGAGTAGACGGATAGGACGTGGTTACACTGGGGCGCTGCGGCACAAGCTGCGTCGAAGCAGTTCGGGATCTGTTTTGACGCGCGTTGTTGACATTATTCCTCATCGAACTGTTTCGACGCAGCTCGCGCCGCGTCACACGGTATAACTACGGCCATAGACTGAAATCGACGCGTCCTTTGTTTTTCATCGGTCCAGTAAGCGCGGATGTTTTTAATTTGTTTTTTGCATGAGTGTGAATTGAATCATTTGGCTATTTTCAATATTCCGAAGCGCAGCGGGCTTTGCAATTGTTATTTTGACGTTGGACTAACGTCTATATCGAAGTTAGGCACCTGAATTTGAAAATCTAGTAATTCAACCGGGGAAAACCAGGGAAAAGTGGTCAGGTTTTGAGCGCTTATATATCAGTCATTTCTTTTCAGAATTTCGAGGTTTTGGCATCAACCGATCAGAAATTCTTTTACGGTTAAATTTATGTAACAAAAATAACCTATTGTTCGAGATACACTATTGAAAAATTGATAAATCACATCGATTGTCTAAATCATACCGAGCAACCAATCACCACCTCTCTTCACAAGCACAGTCGACACTAACGGATACAACCGATCTGACTTTGTAAACAGTCTCACAGCTTTCAACCAATAACGAGCTCGCTTTCGGTAGCTGCAACAGGTGTTTCAACACCGTTTTAAAATGCTTCTTTTATCATTACCACTGAACAGATTCTAAACACCAATGGCTTGATTGATAGGGGAAATATTGCGCAAGATTGTCATATAATAATTTAAATATGTTTTCGATACTAAACTAGTTAAAAGTTGTGTTAAAAGTCGTGCACATTCAACCAATCACAAGCTCGCTTCTTGTTTGCTCGCGGATGGATTTTTGCTTTGGGCTATATAATAGCCTGTGCCGTCTCATAGCAGTCATCAGTTAACAAGTGAAAGGCCACCAGGCCGGTCTTGTATAATCAGCAGCGGTGGCTGATTCCAGCGGCCAAACTGAGCTGCAGCAGAACCAGAGCGGTGGTATCAGGCAGCAGCGGCGGAGGTAGTGGGAAGCTGCATTTCTTCATTCAGTTCGGTGCCCCTTCGATCTGAGTTGGACCCCACCAGCGGTAATCCAATTCAGATATCGTTGGGTGAAAACGTTGGGTGTGTGTGCAGTGTGCACATATAGCGTATGTGCATCTGTATTGCTATGACATTTGCGATGATAGGGATGGCGCTGTTGCGTGTGTATGGCTAGCTATAGCGTGTGTAAGACACTAGCATGTGTAGCATATTATGGCTATTGCGTGTATATCTTCAGCGTGTGTACGGATAGTTATAGCTTGTGTGTGGATAGCTGCTGCGTGTGTAATGATTAATTATAGCGTATGTATGGATAGTAATAGCACATGGTTGGATAGCTTATGCGTGTGTATAGATAGTTGTATCGGATGTATGGAAAGGAATAGCGTGTGTATGGATAGCTATAGATACAGCGTGTGTATGAATAGTTTTAACGCGTGTTTAGATAGTTATGGCATGTGTGTGAAAACTATAGCGGGTATTTATCGAAGATTATTATTGTCATTGAAAATATTAAAACGTCTTAACGAACACAGTTGTGAATTTGATTTTACAGCAGTGATTTTAACTTCTTCAGCCAGTCTTTATTCATCGAGGAAAAATTACTACCTATGAATGATCAACACTTATTTACTAGAAATTTGATTTAGATCAAAACGGGTTCTTTTGAGTATCATAAGTTATTGGTAAAAAGAGTTGCAAGTTTTCTCAATAAGCATTCATTAAATTTTCGTTTTTGTTTCTCGGTGCGCGGTTTTGATTTTGTTTCTCGCACACAGAGAAAGAAACAAACTTGTCGCTATCGTGAAAAATAACAAAACAATTAGAAATGCTCTAAATCACAACTGAAGAAGTTAAGATATTTTCCTGTCACTCGCCCAAACCTTGATAACAACTACCGAAAAACGTGTGATTGAGCTCTTGCTATATTGAGTTATTGAACCAAACGTTTTTTTTTTCAAATACATGAAGTTATATGCTGGGCTGGAACTAACCTAGCATGAGTTTTATCGATTAAATGTCAAACAATTTTCAAATTTAAAATTTTCGGTTGAATCGTTCTGGGCTCCAATTTCAGATAGTTTCGTAAAGTTTGCTTTTTGCTTAGATAGGAAAATTTTACCAATTCGCTCAATTAAATGATTGTCTTGGTAGTCCAGCAAACAAAGGGTTGATTCGAATATGTATGAAATGACAGCGATTAAATAAAAGATATCCATTCTTTTAGTATATATTATTATTTATAACGTTTTAACGTCTCAGCATCCAGAAATGCACTGTTAGATAAAATTGCAGCAAATACTAGAGTTGCAATTCTCTCTATTATTTGTTTTAATGGAATATAAGAATACCGTAGTCCAACGTCATGCGGTCGTGTCTTGAATACCACCCTCCTACTTTTTTGATGCGATGAAACAACAATTGCAATTGCGCTTGCCCCTTTAGGGTGGTGGAGGCTCAAGAAATCTGGACACTGCGCGTTTTATAGATAGGAAAACCGGCGCGGACGATAGGCGGTGGATTTGTACCGTGACTGCGGGCAATTCTGCGCAGCACATATTTCCGCGCACTCATGTTAAAAACTATTTTTCAACGGTAAATTTCACTAGAATACAACTAATCTGTGTGCTTTACCATGTGCATAGCAAAACCTGCTATGACAGTACAGAAATTAGGTATGTTTTAGTAAAATATACTCTTGAAAAACAGTTTCTTAAGATGAGTGCGCGGAAAAATGTGTTGCGCGGAATTACCCGCAGTGACGGTAATTAAGCTCCGGGATTTTTCTCCAATTATTGCAAGGCCAACAAAATACTGCATTTTTAAGTTGAAAAATAAAAAAAATCATTTGTGTGAAATCAGAGATAAAGGCCCAAAAACTTATTCTTTTTTTAATAAGCAAGAGAAGAACAAACTGAAAATCAAACTCAGGTTGTACCACTTTTTTATGCAAATATGTCAATATAAAATCAGTTTCAAATCGAACTCATCTAGCGATAATTTGCTTAAACTAGACTTTGTGCATAACAAATGTGTATACAGCTATTTGTTTTTTTAACTGTTACATAGCGTCCTGTGGTGCGCTGTGTCAAAGTTTAGTACCAAGTGCCCAGAGTAGCTCCATGCCTATCTGGTGCGCTATACAGTGCCTTGCTTCCGATACAAAATCGCCACCCTTTTTGCAGCAACTAAACATTTTAATTATTTCTTCAGATTATATTTTTCGCTTTTTACGCGGGTTGTTTTTATGCGTTTTTTTAAACGGGACATTTCTACATACAAGATCATTTGTACTCGGTATCAAATAAGTTTAGTATAAGTATATCTAACCTAATATTTTAAATGCAGTACAACCAACCGCGTAAAACGCAACCCCAATGTACACGGATTTTTCAACTAACGCGGATTCCGCGATATTGCGCGTATTTTTTTTACACGGCACAGAATCGAAAATGTTTTAGTGGATTATGCATTTTCAAGCTAAAACGAAGTTTCAAAGTGGATTTTGCAAAGTTTATCGAGTCCCGTTATGTAGCAAAGTAAAAGTTGGCACGAAAGAGTGAACGGGAGACGATGAGCATTCGCATTGTGTTGTGCTAACTAAAGTATGTTGATTTTGTTTGGCGTCGCTCTGTAATCCATTAAAGTCGCTTCAAAACTAAAGTTAGACTAAGACACCCAGTCAATCCGTCCTACTTAAAAGGGCGCATGCATTATGGCCTAGATTTTTTTCAAAGCATTATAGCTCAGAAACCATTGATTGTACATTAAAATCTGCCTCAGAACGAATTGTAGGAAACTAGAGAAATGAAAAAACAACTTTATTTCTATTGAAGATTGAGATTTATTAAAAATTTACAATTCCAACATTTTTCAAAATATGTATTTTCCAATGATTTTATACAAATGAAATAATCATAATAAAAATTTACCTCTTTTGTTAACTAAAATTTAGTGTTTATTAAGAATTTTTTTCCCAATCAACATTAAATTTCAATAGTGGTGCGAAAGTCAAAAAAATTGTCTTGACTATGATTTAAAATATTTCAATGCAAAATGTTTATTAGTTACAAAACCATATCAACCAACCAGTTTTCTTCAAATTTTTGTTTTGATTCTCTCGAATCACGATGACATCGCTGTATGGCTAAGAAAACCTTCTAAATCGGGATATGATGGGCGAAAATCTGATCAACGGTAACTGTTTTGAGGAGACTATCAAGGTTCGAAGGTTAATCACAGATAAAAAAAAACTATCAACATATTACAGAACAAATAGTTTATTCAAAAAGAAACCGTGAGATTATAACGAAAACATAAAATAACAACAGAAAGAAAAATAAAAAACCAAAAACAAAAACATTTAAAACAACTTGTTTGTGTCAAGTCATTAAGCTCTGTACTCCTTCCAGTCGTACATTTTTGGCATAACTAAATCCAGCAGCTCCTCGTTCAGTTTAATAATCAGAATGTTTGACAAATTTTCTACTGACAGTTTGGTTCGTGCTTCCGATAAAACGAGCGCTAGACCGCTAAATCCCCTTTCCACGGACACCTGAGTTGCAGGCACTGAAAGAACACATAGAGCCGCTTCCGCAAGCTCTGGGTTTGACACTTTCCGATCTGTCCAGTGTTTCCAAATGTCGTATTTATGGTTTTGATGTGGTTCTAAATCCAGTGACACGATTTGCTTAGCAAGACTGTTTTCTGAAGTGGATTGTGAACTAAAAGGTAGAGCTCCTCCAAATATTTTGGTCATGTAGTCATCCAAACTTGAAGTGGATGGTGATACGATCGCACTGGCTTCCTGTGATGAATGTGGCTTCAGTGATTTGAGTCTTTCATGAATATCTGTAAGAAATTTCTACAAAAAGAAATACTTGCTGAATTTACATAATAAAAAGTTTGTTAAAAATACCCTAGCTTCTTGTTTCTCTTCCGGTGAGAGGACAGACGAGGATAAATAATTCAGTCTTGGGTCGATTAGAACAGCTGCTTTAAAAGGTAAATTTTGCTGAAGTTGCTGAAGTCGAACGTTCAATGATGCTGCCAAGGACTCAGCTAGTTCATTTGTAGGCTGCTGATCTACCTCCATCATACATCGAAGCCATCGAACGTAAAACTCAGATAATGGCATGTGTTTTGCCTGCATTTCTTTGGTACAAACATAAATCGGATGCAGTGCGTTTTTGTAGTCATGTATATAGTCCCAGTACTTCGACAAATCTGTGAGGAAATAACAATTACCGTATAAAAACGAAGCATTCTTAAACTGTTTAACTCACCTAACTCCTTAAACTTTTTGCCTAAATCTCTATAGAAATTCTCGTTATTTTAAAAATTCAGAATCATCTCGTAAATGCCTCCCCAGCGTGTTTTTGCATATAACGGTGGAAGAGGAACCTTGCCCAGGTCAAACGACGGTTTGTAGGATGCTTTCCTACAGCTTTTAGCCACAGAAGTGATACCTCGAATACGAATGTCTGAGTGCTTGATTACGTCAGTAACGGCTAACTGTAAAGTATGTACTGAGCACCGCACTAAGCTTATATTTGGGGCTAAATTCCCGATGTCATTGAACATCTCTTCATCATCCTCATCGTCATCGCCGTCATCATCCTCATCGTCATCGCCGTCATCATCCTCATCGCCATCGCCGTCATCATCCTCCAGTATGTAATTTTCATTTTTAAGAGTTTCTACATACTCATCAAGCTGCCTAACAGCTGCGAGCATGTTTGCTCTGTTGTCGCAAGTCACAGTGAGTACTTGTTCGAAAGTGATATTGTACTCTAGGAGAATATAATTTATTTTCTCTTTTATGTAGCTTGCAGTTTGTCGCTCTGTCAGTTCCAGCATCGCTATTAAAGAAATGTGAAAGAACAACAGGTAGTAGGTATAATTCAACTGTCCAACTGTTAGTTCTATTGTAGTGGAAAAGTTTTCCTTATCATTATGTAAGCTATTAATTAACAGTTGAGATTTTACGTAACAAACTTTACGGTCCAAGCTCTTAATGAGAATTCTATTTATGATGTTATTTCTTACGTGCGAAAAATCGTGTCACATCGCTCGTCGCTTCCTGTGTGGTCGCAGCCTACGTTTTCGATGCGTGGCTGCCATGTCCGAGTAAACATACCTTACCTGTTCACTCTGCTAGGATGCAAGGCATGGCATGCACGATCCAACTTTCAAACGAAACCCTCTTTTTCTCTCTCTCTCTCTATCATCCTATCTCTCTCTATCTCTCTATCACCCTCTATCTGTCTATCACCCTCTCTCTCTTTATCACCATCTTTCTCTCTCTTCTTAACCCCCTATATATATATATCTCTCTCTCTATCGTCCTCTCTCTCTATCCCCCTTTTTTTATTCCTCTCTCTCTACTCCTGTCTCTCTTATTCCTCTCTCTCTAACCCTCTCTATCTGTTCCTCTCTATATCACCCTCTCTTGTCTTTCACTCCCCTCTCTCCCATGCAATACAAAAGTACAGTCGTAAGCCCATACACAACCTGGAACGACACTATCTGTAACCGATTTAATTTGTTACATTTACAATCTAATTAATAAAGTCATCGATCTAAGAACCCCTAAATATGTACTTTTTCGGAATCATAGAATAGAAATAAACAGAGATTGAATTGTTTTATTATATTAATATGTTTCACCTTAAAAAACACTTTTGCAAGAATTTTGAATTAAATCAATAAAAATTTGAATAAATATCAGTTGTTGAATTATTTTTGGTGTGGTAGTGAAAAACGTGCCAAAAAAAGAGATATCTTACGAAAAATGTGTTATTTGAAATTGAAAATAAATTGCATCCGAGTGTAAAATTTCTCACAAACATTTCCAAACTGTCTATTCGTACTTAGAACTTACCGAGAGTGCGGATCACTACTTGTTCACCGTTCCAAAACTGTATATTAATTTATTCACTTATGTTCGAGCGTCTTGATAGAAAAAGTTTCACTACACTTTTCACTTTTTATTCACTTTCACTATTTAATTCTATCACTTTTCACTTGCAAATACGTATTTCGGCACTGACATAGTGCCTTCGTCAGTGCTTATTTGGACAGTCTGAATTAATTTTAATTGAAATCAATCAATTTTAATTGAAACAATTTTTCCGCTCACTTCCTCGCGGATGTGTGCCTTAATTTTTTTTGCACAGGTGGCTAGATGTTTGATTGCCGTTTCAACGTTAATCGTCATACCAAGCGAACCGCAAATCGGATCCAGCAGCATTTTCATTCCCTTCAATTCTACTTTACGAAGAGGCATGTGCTCAACTCCCGTTAATCTAATTATGGCCTCGATAACATGCTGTTGGTCCATTACAACGCTAATTTTCGCAATGCGTCGTTTATTTTGGTGGTGCTTCTACGTCGTCTTTAAATAAGCCTCTCATCCGAGCAAGCTCTTTATGTTCAGACCGGAGATGCCGGATAAAGTTACCGCTATCCAGTCTTCCTGATTTTTGCTTGTACCGGACTGAGCATCTTCATCGATGCGGCAACATAAAAAACCGTTTTCATCCACTTCCATGCACTCCTCCGCAATACTTCTAAACGTTTTTTTTTCTTAGCCACTGGCCATTCTACATGACCCACTGGTGTTGCACTGTCAATTTCATAAACCGAACCGGGATTTTTTTCAATGTCACTGCCAGTTTCTGTAAAATCTTCCATTTTCGATAAATTAAACACAACTGCTTGCGTGTACTTACAACTCAATAATGAATCAGCCTTAGCGCATTTTATTCTTAAAAAGCAGACTGTTCGGCACCGTACCGACAGCCTTCGTGCAATGAAAAGCAAACCCGACAATCGAGCGGTTATGTACTGAAGGATGTGTGTATTGCATACCGAATGTTATATACAACCATACATGCCTTCGTAGACATGAGAATAAGGTGAACGGCAGAAAAAAAAAAATTCATCTATAAAGAACTAGACGGCAACGTTGTAGTCGTGAAATATTTTAGCTGTCGGCTGTCTCTATTTTGCCAATACCAACACTGTCAGAGAGGGACGCTCTCGAATGTCATCAAACAAATGTCATGGCTCAGTACATTTTGCTCCCCTGCCCATGAGTTACATTCTTAAAGGGCGTATGTATTTTGGCATAGGTTTTTTTGAAGCAATGTAGCCCAGAAACCGTTGGCTGTATAGAAAAACTGTCTGAGAAAGAGTTGTAGGGAATTAAAAATGCACCTTAAAAAATTTATACACTGTACAAAAAAAAATTTTTTTTGACCAAAAAAAATTGAAATAAACATTATATTTTAATTTAAAAAAAAGAGTTAAATTTTTTTCTCATTTATTTTTAAAGAAACTTGACGTTAATACGCAACTTTTTAAATGAAAGTAGATTAATTTTTTAATTAAAATTCTAATTTAAACATTTTTCAAAATATTTGTATTCTGATGATTTTAAACGATGCAGAAAATCATTTTGAATCAAAAAGCTCTTGGTAGTAAACATTCTAAAGGCATCGGTTTTTGAGTTATTTTGAATTTAAGCTCGAAAAATTATTATTATTTCGGAAAATACACGTTTTTCTTAATTTGTCCATGGTTCTCCAGCAAAAACCATACATTCATTGGAATGCTTGATCAAAAATATACAATTCATTCTTAGACAACAAAACGATTGGATAAATAACTCAAGCGCTAAACCTTAGCCTACCTACACGTTCCCCCTTGCCGAATGTTTTATAGAAAAATATGTTTGTCGTGCAACACTACCTACTTGTTTACTAAAAATAACTGTTTGTAAAGTACGCAACCAATAACTACTGGGTTACCTATAATATCTGTTTTCGTATATAAATACGATTGCACTATTCCAGATGTGTTAGTAACAGTTTGTATTTTGCAAGCCCAAATGCTGTAAACCCTTTCCTGATCATCGGTGCTCATCAAACTTACGCAAATTGAACGAAAACGTTATTGCAAAATTAAAAATATTGAACAGTAAAGCTCATTTTAATACGTCTTTATCAATTTGTGATTCGTGTAGTTATTGGAATAATAGTCAAGCCACCATTCATCCCTTCGTTGTTTACTATTCAGAATCTGGAACACTTAAGGATATCAGCATCATCATAATATCGGAAGTACTCCATCATGATACTGTTGCGGTTCAGGTGTTCATTGCCAAATTAATGAGTTTTTTGAAAACAACAATAAAGTTGAAGAAAGCGATCTTAATGTCTGATGGAGCTGCCTCACAATAGTCACAATATAAAAATAGAAAAAACTTTGCAAGTCTTTGCAAGTTCCAAACAAAATATAACGTCGATGCAGAGTGGCATTTTTTTGCGACTCCTCATGTTAAAGGCCCATGCGATGCAATTGGTGGCATATTAGAACGAATGGCAAGAAATGCTAGTTTAGCTAAAGAACATGAACATCCCATTACAAGCGCAAAAGAATTGTATGATTGGTCTTATCAGAAAAGTAATAAAAATTCATCAAAAATGTCATTTAGTTGGGTATCATATGAAGAATATGAACAAGGAGTAACAGAATGGAGCAATATTTTCAAGAAATCTATAATAATAGCTGCCACACAAAAGTATTACTCTTTTGTTCCGATTTCGGAAAATAAGATACAAACGAAGCTGTTTTCAGAAGATGACGAATCATTTACTTATGATGTATATAAAATATAAGGTGAAACTAGTTCTGTAAAGTATCTATGTCATAAAAAAATATGTTCCTAAGATAATAAAACTCGAAAATAAATATTTGATTCTTATATATATTTATATCACTTAGAACTTTAACTTAACTTTTTTCTTGAGAACCGTTCGCCCAATCGTTTTGTTGTCAAAGAATGAATTGTATATTTTTGATCAAGCATTCCAATTAACGTATGGTTTTTGCTGGAGAACCATGGACAAATTAAGAATAACGTGTATTTTCCGAAATAATAATACTCATTTCAGACAGTTTTTCTATACAGCCAACGGTTTCTGGGCTACAATGCTTCGAATAAAACCTATGCCAAAAGGTATACGCCCTTTTAGAATGTAACTCATGGGTGTAAAAAATCTCTCCACCTGTGAAAAATGCTCAGTTTGCTAAGCCAAATACGTGTGCAAAGTTTCATTCAAATAAAAAATGGTCGATTAAATTTTCGCGCATTTCCAGGCGATTTGAAATGATTTGCTCTATACTTTCATATGCTGACTACCGAATCTGCATTAAACAGAGGTTTGAAATATGGTAAAAAAACTAAAAAATAGTTTTTTCATTGAAAAATGTGTTTCGACAGGTTTTTTTTTAATTGAAACTCTCTAAGTCAATTTGAGGAAGAGATACGAATTTTGTGACTTCGGAAATGTTGGTCGTATTGGCTTTACCTATAACTGTACCAAAGACATCAACCCAGTATCTCGATGAAACAAAAAAAAAAATAGATTTTGCATCTCACTTTTAGGGAGATTAATCACAAATCTCATAGCACCAGAAGATGCAGGGGGTTATACCTATCAATTTTGCTGAAGCCGTCATAATTTTATATCCAACGTACATGGAGTTATCAATTAAGCGCGTCAAAATGGTCTTTTAAACCACTGTGTGACGGTCCAGTCTCTCAATTCCCTCAGTATTTTTTCAGCAGGGTGGCTACCCAACCGGGAAAAAAACCTGGAACTGTTTATAACCGGTAAAAACCGTGAATTTCACTGAATATTACAAGCTAGGGTGAGATTTTGCCAGTGGGGTGAGATTGTACCATACAAATACATTGTTTGTCAGCCAACTCACGGCGATCACAAAACATAAATTTCTTTAATAAATTTCTTTAATAAGTTTCCTCGAATAATTAACCTACAAATACTAGTCTCCTGAACCAGAAAAGATGGCTGATAAATCATGGGCTGGATGACACAATCTCACCCCGGCTGACGGTACATTCAACTCATTTCTTACAGTGTATATATCAGCCCCCTGGAAGTAGCAGTCTAGTGGCTCGATTTTTGCTTAGGCGGTCATTCCTAGAACTAGTTTTCCTTTCCACCCTCGCGTTTCTGATTTCGTCTAACATTTCACAGATTTTTTAACTATATTCTGTGAGCAGTCGATGGTTTCTGCTATTTTTTTTTTTTTGAAGGTTTCACCTTCATTTTGTAGTAAAAAGAAAACCACAGAAAACCGTAAATCAATACACTAAGGTCGCTTTTTACGCGGTTTTTGTTTACGCGGATTCCGGAATTTACGCGGTTTTTTTAGGCGGTTTTTTACGCGGCATGTATTAGAGATGGTCGGGTACGGGTATTTTTACCCGAAACCCGTACCCGACGGGTTCGGGTCGGGTTTCGGGTAACGCCAAAAAATATTTTACGGGTTCGGGTCGGGTACGGGTTTGGAAAATTCTCAATTGGTCTGGTACGGGTCGGGTACGGGTAATTCGATTTTCGTGCATTATGAGAATTTAATTTTTAACATTTCAAACCTAGGTGTTTTCTTAGTGTCTATAATCGGAAAGATCGGAGAAGAAATTGCCCATTCTCACTCAACGAGAGATCGGCCAATACCTATTCTGACAGTTGTCGGCAGTCTTCGCACCAAGGGAATGACATCGTGCTATCTTTTTCTAATGTAAAAGTGAATAGTTCTTCCTGCAACCGTTTTGAGTTAATTGGAATTTGTACCGGGCTTTTTTCATATCTGTCAGGGAAACCGCGGAGCATTGTACAATAAGGCAACTTAATACAAAGGCTGGCTAAGCAAAAAAAGTGTGGATAAATGCGACAAAAATACGGTATTTACCTAATTTTGGGGTGCTGAACAACAATCTCCATTCCATTTTTTCTTTAAGGTCGTCCATAAAGCACGTGATCTATTTTTTATTGATTTTGGCACTTTTCTCTTTACTTTTTTATTAAATAGAATTTAATCTTCAACCACAAGCAACGCCACAGGGCGTCCTCCTCACAGAAACAAATTACGTAGCTTTGGCACAACCCCTCTGTAAGCATTAAGCAATGAAGGTGGTAGGGATTGCTGAGAGTTATGAACCGCTGGCATTGGAAATGCAATGCAAGATCTACAGGAAGGGTTTGTCGTGAGTTGCTGTCACACCCCCACGCACCGATAGGCCAGAGTTAGTCCACCGCACCCTAAAGCACGCAGCCCACCACCCATCGGTTTTCCAGACACCAGCACCCAATATAGAGCGGGCGAAAATATAAATGACAGATGGGGAAAAAGCGCGGCTGCGATTATTGGCGCGAAAATTTAGACGAGGCCAACGTCTTAGGGCAAGGAGGAATGACCTGCTGTAGCCACTACTCTTACTCAGTAACCAGAATTGAACGGTCACGACCTGCGGAAAATTTACTAGAAACCAAGATGACAAGCGACTCTAAGGAGACAGTAAAAAGTGTGTGGCTATAGTAAACAGCAGGTAAGGCACTCTCCTTGTCCCGTAACAATTGCCTCGTCACCAGTTAGCCAATCAGGCTAAAAAAAAATGGCATTGGTGGTATTCAAGACACGACCGCATGACGTTGGACTACGGTATTCTTATTTTCCATTAAAACAAATAATAGAGAGAATTGCAACTCTAGTATTTGCTGCAATTTTATCTAGTGCATTTCTGAATGCTGAGACGTTAAAACGTTATAAATAATAATATATAGGGTAGGGAACGGCTTAAGCAGTAGCACCTATTTTAATCAGTCGAAGAAAACAGGCCTCAAACTCCGCATTTCGACCACTATCGACAATTTCAATGATGGAAACGAAAACTTTGATTGTCTAGCTGTCTTACGAATATAAGAAATACCGTTAATCACAAAGAAATCTGTGAACAATTGCAATTGAAACAAATCGACCTATATTGCAGCCATTCAGGAGCACCAGCTGAAAAAAAAACGCCTGCAAAACAGATGGAAACTGCTTAAAATAGGTTCGGGGTGATTGGAATAGTGTCCCTCGATTGGTAACTTTGATTGATGATTGTCAAAGTTTGCTAATTTAGTTTTACAATCTGAAAACAAGTTCTGACAGAGGAAACGATAGAGAACAGATTGATATACTACTGTTTGAGTTTCACCCAGCACATTTCGAGTATTTCGTCTGAATACACAGGCGGTTCCTAAAGCTGCTTAGAATATGTTTCCTACCCTACTAAAAGAATGGATATCTTTTATTTAATCGCTGTCATTTCATACATATTCGAATCAAACCTTTGTTTGTAGCTGCACCAGCAAGACAATCATTTAATTGAGCGAATTGGTAAAATTTTCCTATCTAAGCAAAAAGCAAACTTAACGAATCTATCTGAAATTGGAGCCCAGAACGATTCAAACGAAAAATTTTAAATTTAAAAATTGTTTGACATTAAATTGATAAATCTCATGCTCGGTTAGCTCCAGCCCAGCATATAACTTCATGTATTTAAACAAAAAATACGTTTATTTCAATAACTTAATACAGCAAGAGCTCAATTACACGTTTTTCGGTAGTTGTTATCAAGGTTTTGGCGAGTGACAGGAAAATATCTTAACTTCTTCAATTGTGATTTAGAGCATTTCTAATTGTTTTGTTATTTTTCACGATAGCGACAAGTTTGTTTCTTTCTCCGTGTGCGAGAAACAAAATCAAAACCGCGGACCGAGAAACAAAAATGAAAATTTAATGAATGCTTATTGATAAAACTTGCAACTCTTTTTACCAATAATTTATGACACTCAAAAGAACCTGTTTTGATCTAAATGAAATTTTTAGTAAATAAGTGTTGATCATTCATAGGCAGTAATTTTTTCTCGATGACTAAAGACTGGCTGAAGAAGTTAAAATCGCTGCTGTAAAATCAAATTCACAACTGTGTTCGTTAAGACGTTTTAATATTTTTAATGACAATAATAATCTTCGATAAACACCCGCTATAGTTATCCACACACATGCTATAACTATCTATACACACGTTAAAACTATTCATACACACGCTGTAGCTATAGTTTTTTACTTTTCTTTTTTTCGACTCTAAGCAAAGTCATGCTATTTTTAATTTTAATTTAAGGAGTAAATGTAGTAATGAAGATAGAAAATTAAACTAACTGAAAATATGATTGAAGAAACTACGAAAAATATAGTTCAGCAGGTGGGACTCGAACCCACAACTTCCAATCTCCGGTCATCTGACCGGAGATTGGAAGTTGTGGGTTCGAGTCCCACCTGCTGAACTATATTTTTCGTAGTTTCTTCAATCATATTTTCAGTTAGTTTAATTTTCTATCTTCATTACTACATTTACTCCTTAAATTAAAATTAAAAATAGCATGACTTTGCTTAGAGTCGAAAAAAAGAAAAGTAAAAATGTTTGTGACGCAAGTCGATGTTGCTGCTGGTAGAGATGGCAACTTACTGGCACGTTTCTATCTCTCACACTGAGAAGTCATTCCAACTTCCACTGAGGGTGTTGAAACAATAGCCAGCTATAAATACATCTGACCGGAGATTGGAAATTGTGGGTTCGAGTCCCACCTGCTGAACTATATTTTTCGTAGTTTCTTCAATCATATTTTCAGTTAGTTTAATTTTCTATCTTCATTACTACATTTACTCCTTAAATTAAAATTAAAAATAGCATGACTTTGCTTAGAGTCGAAAAAAAGAAAAGTAAAAATGTTTGTGACGCAAGTCGATGTTGCTGCTGGTAGAGATGGCAACTTACTGGCACGTTTCTATCTCTCACACTGAGAAGTCATTCCAACTTCCACTGAGGGTGTTGAAACAATAGCCAGCTATAAATAATAGTCTCTACTGAGTAAATGTACGAAGTGCGAGAATTGGATAAGCGATACAAAACTCGATTCTAGAACTACGTCTTTAACGTTCTGCGGTGGTGTAACGGGAACACATCTGACCGGAGATTGGAAGTTGTGGGTTCGAGTCCCACCTGCTGAACTATATTTTTCGTAGTTTCTTCAATCATATTTTCAGTTAGTTTAATTTTCTATCTTCATTACTACATTTACTCCTTAAATTAAAATTATAGTTTTTTATACAAACATGCTAAAGTTATCCATACACACGCTATTCCTATCCATACATCCGATACAACTATCTATACACACGCATAAGCTATCCAACCATGTGCTATTACTATCCATACATACGCCATAAGTAATCATTAACACGCAGCAGCTATCCACACACACGCTATAACTATCCGTACACACGCTGAAGATATACACGCTAAAGATATACACGCTATAGCCATAATATGCTACACATGCTATATCTTACACACGCTATAGCTAGCCATACACACGCAACAGCTCTAGCTATCGAACAGAATGAAGAAATGCAGCTGCCCACTACCTCCACCGCTGCTGCCTGATACCACCGCTCTGGTTCTGCTGCAGCTCAGTTTCCCCACTGGAATCAGCCACCGCTGCTGATTATTCAAGACCGTTCTAGTGGCCTTCCACTTGTTGACTGATGACTACTATGAGACGACGCAGGTTATTATATAGCCCAAAGCAAAAATCAATTCGCGAGCAAAGGGGAAGCGAGCTTGTGATTGGTTGAATGTGCACGACTTTTAACACAACTTTTAGCTAGTTTAGTATCGAAAACATATTTAAATTAGTATATGACAATCTTGCGCAATATTTCCCCTATCAATCAAGCCATTCCTGTTTAGAATCTGTTCAGTGGTAATGATAAAAGAAGCATTTTAAAATGGTGTTGAAACACCTGTTGCCGCTACCGAAAGCGAGCTCGTTATTGGTTGAAAGCTGCGAGACTGTTTACAAAGTCAGATCGGTTGTATCCGTTAGTGTCGACTGTGCTTGTGAAGAGAGGTGGTGATTGGTTGCTCGGTATGATTTAGACAATCGATGTGATTTATCAATTTTTCAATAGTGTATCTCGAACAATAGGTTATTTTTGTTACATAAATTCAACCGTAAAAGAATTTCTGATCGGTTGATGCCAAAACCTCGAAATTCTGAAAAGAAATGACTGATATATAAGCGCTCAAAACCTGACCACTTTTCCCTGGTTTTCCCTGGTTGAATTACTAGATTTTCAAATTCAGGTGCCTAACTTCGATATAGACGTTAGTCCAACGTCAAAAGCAACGCTTATTTCCCGGAACCCCGCTGTTTTGGATTAAACACGAGTACGCCGAGAATCCCATTGGACCCTTCGCCGGTGACTGAGGACGCCGATTAGGAGCCATTTTGGCGGCAAAGGCCGCAAGTCGACGCCGGACAGAACGTGGGTGTGCAGGAACCAGGTGCAACGAGAAGGTGGACTGTGCGCTGACGGTGAAACGGGGCCCCGGAGTAGAACGAAAGTGAATAAGGTTAGCTAGAAATAAGAAAGTGGGTGACGAATGCTAGTAATAAAAATTGTGTACATAGAGACTCAGACAAGCATTTTCCTGGAACCGCGAAATTTCCTTAGTAAGCCGACCCTGAGTCTGTTGTTCAGGGAGTCCCTACAGCGCTCGCTGCTGAAGCTGGGACAATACTTACACTTTGGCGCCCAACAAAAATAAACTTACCGATATTTTGAGGGTTCCAGCTTGTAAAATTGCTTGTTTTAAATTGAGTTGCTACGTACGTCTCTGGGAAAACGTCCATGCTTTCACGAACAAATATTCACATTTAAGTGGCAAATCCACTGAAACTGACAGTGCACTGCGAAACGTTTTTTCGAAACCGAGGGGTTCTGATGTTCAATTAATTAGCAAAAATAACAATCATAAAAATTACCAAATCACTTAGTCGAGCGGAGGTTTTAGCAAAGTGCGTAAGAAGTTCGGAGGGAGAAAATAAACCCAACAGTGAAAACATTTTATTTAGTCACTTACTATCGAATACTTAAGAAATAACGGATATTTAGTGAAACTTAATTCTAAAAATAAGAAAGTTCAACTATGGAACAGCAACACTTGATAGCGCAATATTTTGCGATGAATACGATGCACCTGACGGACGACGAGCTAAATCATGAGCTGCAGGTCCGGGGCGCAGACCTAATGAGTGAAACACGTACGGTGCAGGAAAGAACACTGCGTGGATACCTGAAATCAGAAAAAGAAAACCCGAATTGGAACTACAGAAAATGTTGGACAACTTTAAAAGGTGAATTTAAATGTTGTGAAGAGAAAATAGTTGAAATTAGAACTATTTTAGAAGGAAGAAAAGAACAACGAGTACCAGATCAACGGCATAAAACGAAACTAATACATGTCTTTTTCCGACTGGAACGATTACGAAATCATGCCAAAGAGGAAACAGATTTGAGTAACATTGCGAAAATGGCAAATGAATGCATTAGACTTTTGAACAAATTTTTTTCAATGATCTCCCCCTTAGCAGAGGTGAGAGAAGCGGAAATAGCTAGAGTGAATGAAAGTTTACGGCTACTCCGCCAAGAGACTAACGATAGAGAAGATAGTGAATCAGAAATCGATGAAGAGGTAGAAACTAGAAATCAACAGAATGGCCAGCGAGCAAACCCAACAACCGACAATAATGGTGGAAGAGTCCCCAGTAGAAACGATGAAATACACCAGAATGTAAATGAGGAAGAAATTGAAAGTGGAAATAGAGTGGAAGAACCAGATAGATTGGTGCTACTTGCAAGGGAAAACGATCGTTTGAAAATAGTAGTAGAACGTTTGCTACACCGAATTGAATCGCTTGAAAGAGGAAAGGATATGCGAAATACTAGAAGACAAGAGAATTAATGTGGAATGGCTAACAGTACTCCGGTGGAGGAAGAGCCTATTCCGAGTGACAGTGTGGGAGAGAAACCTAAAGAAAATTTTTTAGGCTGGGTTAAAAATAGATGTAGCTCGATAGATAGTCTAGAAGAGAAAGCACGAGAGTTGAAAGAGAAAGATGAAAGAGAGAAAAGGAATGCAAATGCATACGCAGCTAGCAAGGGAAACAGTCACCGATTACCGGTTTATCAATGGGGAATAAAATATGATGGTATGGATAATGGGAGAAGATTGAATGAATTTTTAAAAGATGTGGAGTTCAATGCTAGGTCGGAAGGATTCACCTACGTAGAATTGTTTTTATCGGCACACCATTTATTCACACGAAAAGCTAGGGGGTGGTTCATGGAAGTAAATGGTAACAACGAGCTTGAAACGTGGGAAAATTTAGTTCGTGAACTGAAAAATGAGTTTTTGCCGATTGACATTGATTTTCAATACGAACAAATAGTTAATGCGCGTAAACAAGGCCTGAGGGAAAAGTTTCGAGACTTTTATTTGGATATGGTCCGGCTTTTCCGTAGCGTGTCAAGACCTTGGGACGAACAACGAGAGTTTGACGTATTATTCAGAAACACACGAGAAGACTGTAGAACTGCAATGCTTGCTGCTAACGTAACGTCGATCACCAAAATGCGAGAATTCGGAAAAAGATACGATGCGATAAACTGGCAAATTTACCAAAGAAGAGAAAATAGACCGGGATATAGAGGAAACGTAAATGTAGAAGTAAATCGACAGAATGTTCAAGAAAAAACTGCATATAGGTTCCAGAGAGGACAGAATGATGGAAATCGTGGGAAAAATTCTAGAACGAATTATAACTATTACCAGAAAAAGTTTACCGAAGATCAAATAGAGCAAAATGAACAGAGAGAAAAACAAAAAGAATCACATAGAAGCAACTACCAAAATTCAAGAATAAACAACAATCAAAAAACAAACCTTTGCTTTGACGAACCCAGACCCGGCACAAGCGGAACAAATGCCTTGCAACGGATAGTTAACGCTTACATTCCGATTAAACGAGGAATTTGCTTTAACTGCCATGAAGAAGGGCACAGTTGGCAGAGGTGTCCCAGAGAGAAGCATACTTTTTGTGAAAATTGTGGCTTTCCGGGATTTTCCACCAAAGACTGCCCATACTGAGAAGCAAAAAACTTGGGAAAGACTGCTCACTGAGGCATAGCAGTCAGCCCGACAACCGAACAAGACCTCAAGACGTAGAACAAGAACCAACCAAGTTGTTACAAGAACTGGGTTATGCGAGAGTCATCGTACAAGGTAACAACGACAACGAAATAGCGTCATTGCTGGTTAAACTTAGCGGGGATGTTCGTCCTTTTACTGAAATCAACTTAATGGGGATTAAATTGATTGGGCTTTTAGATAGCGGAGCAGCTCGGACGGTTCTTGGAATCGGAGCAAGGCAAATAATAAAAGACCTGAATTTAAAGGTAGAGCCTTCTTCAGTGCAATTAAAAACTGCTGCAGGTGAAAATTTGGAAGTGATTGGTTCAACTGAACTGCCGATCACATTTAACAATGTTACAAAATTATTAACTGTTTTAATCGCTCCAAATTTAAAACAAAGGTGTGTACTAGGCTACGATTTCTGGTTAAAGTTTGGCATTCGGCCCACCTGGAACGATTTTGCAATCGATTCTGTGGATGAAAGCGCACAGGAGAGCCTAGAAGAGGAAGTCGAACGCACAGCAGAACAGGAAAAAGAATTAGAAACGGTAAAGCAGCATTTTCTAGAAGCGACACCAGGAAATTTAAGTATGACCCACTTGATAGCACATTCCATTGAATTCAAGGACGAATTCAAGAGGGCGGACCCGGTGAGAAAAAATCCGTACCCTTGGAGTCCAGAAATTCAACGGAAAATACACCAGGCAGTAGACGATATGTTACAGAAGGGAATAATTGAGGAATCAAACTCAGAATGGGCTCTCCCAGTAGTACCGGTAATGAAACGTGATAGCCAGGAAGTTAGACTTTGTTTAGACGCGCGAAAACTGAATGAGAGAACAAAAAAAGACGCATACCCTCTGCCCCATCAAAATCGTATATTGAGCCACCTGGAGCCAGTGAGATACCTTTCGACTATCGATCTTTCGTAAGCATTCTTGCAAATCCCCCTAAACGTCAAGTCTCGCAAATTTACCGCTTTTTCAATACCTGGGAGAGGGCTATTTCACTTCACCCGACTTCCGTTTGGGTTAGTGAATAGTCCAGCAACTCTAAGCAAACTTATGGACCGGGTGTTGAGCCACGGAGCGCTAGAGCCGGCAATATTCGTTTACTTAGACGATATTGTCGTTGCTAGTCGAACATTCGAAGAACATATCGAAAAACTGAAAGATTTAGCGAAACGACTACGAGAGGCAAATTTGTGTATTAACGTACAAAAATCAAAATTTTGTTGCCAGCTGGTGCCTTTCCTGGGATACATTTTATCCAGAGACGGACTAAGGCCTAATCCAGATCGCGTACAAGCGATTTTGGGATATCAGGTACCGAAATCCGTTAGGCAACTCAGGCGATTCCTTGGTATAGTGAATTACTACCGAAGGTTCATCGCCAACTTCAGTGAAATCACTTTACCTCTCACCGATTTGCTGAAAAACAAACCAAAGAAAGTAGTGTGGAACTCGGCAGCAGACGATTCGTTTAAAATTATTAAAGAAAGGCTAATATCGGTTCCGGTGATGGCCAATCCAAATTTTAGTTTGCCATTTACTGTCCAGACTGACGCGAGTGATAACGCTATCGCTGGGATCTTAACGCAAGTGCAGCAAGGCGAAGAGAAGGTGATTGCGTACCATTCCGAAAACTAAAAGGGGCTGAACTAAACTATCATGCGGCGGAAAAGGAAGGTTTAGCCGCCCTCCGTTGCATCGATAAATTCCGAGGGTACATCGAGGGTACAAGGTTCGTTCTGGTGACCGACTCGGCTGCATTAACCTTCATCATGCGAGCCAAATGGAGATCCTCTTCGAGACTTAGTAGATGGAGTATTACACTCCAGCAATTTGATATGGAGATTCGGCACAGGAAAGGAAAACATTGTCCCTGATGCGCTTTTCCGATCATTAGAAAGTCCAGAGGAGGAACCCGACGATAGGTGGCACCAACAACTTTTGTTGGCCGTAGAACAAGAGCCTGAAAATTACATGGACTTTAAAATAGTCGAGGGTAAACTATATAAATTCGTTTCAACAAAAACCGACACTATGAACTATCGTTTTGAGTGGAAGCAGTGCGTTCCGAAGAATAAAAGGGTAGAAATTATGAAACTTGAACATGACGGAAACTTACACATTGGATATGAAAAATGCGTTGAAAAAATCAAGCGTCTATTTTATTGGCCGCGGATGGTGGCGGACATTAAAAAGTATATAGCGAATTGTAGCCTGTGCAAAGAGAACAAGCATTCTGCTGTATCAACATGTCCGGAAATGGGTAAGCAACGCATAGCAAACCGGCCATTCCAGATAATATGCATAGATTATATCCAGTCACTTCCTCGCAGTAAGCAGGGCAACGCACACTTATTAGTAATAATGGACTTATTTTCTAAGTATTGCTTGCTTCTGCCTGTGAAGAAGATTTCGGCGATTAATTTATGCAAATTACTGGAAGAGCAGTGGTTTAGAAAGCTATCCGTTCCCCAAATAGTGATTTCCGATAATGCGACAACCTTTTTGTCAAAAGATTTTCAGAGCCTCATGGCGCGGTACGAGGTGCAGCATTGGGCAAATGCCCGGCACCGAAGCCAGGCAAACCCAGTTGAACGACTCAACCGTACTATAAATGCTATGATACGTAGTTATGTGAAAGAGGATCAGAAATTATGGGACTCGAAAATCTCAGAAATTGAACATGTTTTGAACAACACAATTCATTCTACAACTAAATTTAGTCCATATCACATAGTTTATGGTCATGAAATAATACTGAAAGGAGCGCATTACAGATTGGAAGAGGAAGGAAATTTAACACAGGAAGAACGAATGGAAAAGCTTAAAGGTGTGAGTGGTAAAATTTATGAAATGGTAAAAAAGCATTTACGAAACTGTTATGAAAGTACGAAAAAAAGATATGATCTTAGACACAAACGATACTCACCGACTTTCGACGTCGGGCAGCGCGTTTACAAAAGGTGTTTTCGTCAGTCCGTGGCAAGTAGTAAATTCAATGCCAAGCTGGGTCCACAATACACGCCTTGTATTGTAATAAAAATGAAGGGCACCAGTTCTTATGAGGTAGCCGACTTAAATGAAAGATCGCTTGGAGTTTTTTCAGCCGCAGACCTAAAAGCGTGAATGTGGGAATGAAATAATAAATGTGCAAAAATTTTAAATCCTTACCATTGCGATTTAGAGTGAAAAAAAATGGGTAACTTTTGTTAAAATATGGTTTAAAAGTCTACCAACATTTTTCATTTATAAGTGTCCGTGGAGAATCAATTATTGTACTGCATGTAACCGAAGAATGTAACCTTACATGCAGGTCGAGGAATGTAAAAGTATTTTATATTTAAATCCAAAAAAATTTAGCTAAAATAATAAATAATTATATAAATATATTGAAAATGAGAAAAAAATCGGAATCAAGGGTGCATATGGAAGGGTTGGTGACTGCATCGTGCGCTTGAACGTAATGCATCTGCTCGTGTTGCATGCAGGATTGTAAACAATCTTTTAATCTTGAAGTGCACCCGAGCAGAGTAATGAAATGTTTGCAAAGATCGTCAGTGGGGAAAGAGAAACTAAGCGAAGACTACGAACATCAGAATTCAAGGTCACGATCAAAACTAGAACAATAGAATGGCAAGGAATATACCACAGAAGCAATAAACGAAACACGCTACGCAAGCCAAATCGTTATGTACTTACCTTATATACTGATCGATGAACTTTTATGTAGGAAAAAAAGGAGCTCACGGGAAAAAAATGTACTAAGAATGATTCACTGGCCAGAGTTAACAGAATAAAATAATACATATAATTTTTCCACTAGAGAACTAATACTTTTTCCTCGATAAGACTTCATCAGTCTATATCACTGTCCGAACACGTTTCACTGAACGAGCAAGTGGCTGAATTGACAGATGTTTTGATCTCCAGTAGCTTTCTTACGCACATTGATAAAAGATGATAACGCTATCAACAATGATGTACTAAAACCCAACTCCCACACCCAATAGGAAATATTTCAGGGGATTTGAATTTTATTGTAGTTTTAAACACTCTGGAGTTTGTATTTATTAATTTGTAATGATTTGAATGTAATCATAAGTTTATAGTAATTCGTTTTGTAGTAGAATATAGTCTTGCATGATCTATTTAATGTTTTTTTTTAGTTACTAGTAAAATTATTAATGTGTTTCAAATTTGTTTTGCGGTTTGTTCATCAGAATTTAATACGTTTCGTTTGAAAAATTTCACGTGCAATTGAAGGTTGATATGGGGGAGGTCCGGTGAAAATTTGTGTTGTGGGATGCAGGTTCAGATGGTATGTGTGACAAAAATTTAGACAAGGAATTTATGATGGAAAAAAATGTTTAATTTATAAACATTTTTTTATCCGAGCTGGGGGAGAGTGTAAGCATTGCTAGCTTAAGCAATGAAGGTGGTAGGGATTGCTGAGAGTTATGAACCGCTGGCATTGGAAATGCAATGCAAGATCTACAGGAAGGGTTTGTCGTGAGTTGCTGTCACACCCCCACGCACCGATAGGCCAGAGTTAGTCCACCGCACCCTAAAGCACGCAGCCCACCACCCATCGGTTTTCCAGACACCAGCACCCAATATAGAGCAGGAATTTATGATGGAAAAAAATGTTTAATTTATAAACATTTTTTTATCCGAGCTGGGGGAGAGTGTAAGCATTGCTAGCTTAAGCAATGAAGGTGGTAGGGATTGCTGAGAGTTATGAACCGCTGGCATTGGAAATGCAATGCAAGATCTACAGGAAGGGTTTGTCGTGAGTTGCTGTCACACCCCCACGCACCGATAGGCCAGAGTTAGTCCACCGCACCCTAAAGCACGCAGCCCACCACCCATCGGTTTTCCAGACACCAGCACCCAATATAGAGCAGGCGAAAATATAAATGACAGATGGGGAAAAAGCGCGGCTGCGATTATTGGCGCGACAATTTAGACGAGGTCAACGTCTTAGGGCAAGGAGGAATGACCTGCTGTAGCCACTACACTTACTCAGAAACCAGATTCCGAATTAAACGGTCACGACCTGCGGAAAATTAACTAGAAACCAAGAAGACAAGCGACTCTAAGGAGACAGTAAAAAGTGTGTGGCTATAGTGAACAGCAGGTAAGGCACTCTCCTTGTCCCGTAACAATTGCCTCGTCACCAGTTAGCCAATCAGGCTAAAAAAGCAACGCTTATTTCCCAGAACCCCGCTGTTTTGGATTAAACACGAGTACGCCGAGAATCCCATTGGACCCTTCGCCGGTGACTGAGGACGCCGATTAGGAGCCATTTTGGCGGCAAAGGCCGCAAGTCGACGCCGGACAGAACGTGGGTGTGCAGGAACCAGGTGCAACGAGAAGGTGGACTGTGCGCTGACGGTGAAACGGGGCCCCGGAGTAGAACGAAAGTGAATAAGGTTAGCTAGAAATAAGAAAGTGGGTGACGAATGCTAGTAATAAAAATTGTGTACATAGAGACTTAGACAAGCATTTTCCTGGAACCGCGAAATTTCCTTAGTAAGCCGACCCTGAGGCTGTTGTTCAGGGAGTCCCTACAGCGCTCGCTGCTGAAGCTGGGACAATACTTACACCTCAAATCAACCAAATTTTGCGAAAAAAAGGTTTTTTAATTAAAAAAAAAATAGGTAATACACACTAACTACAAATCAACTTTTTCTTTGACGCCAAAAAAATCCAAGCTATCATTGATGATTTTTTTTAAAAACATATGTCAAAAAAAACGTCAGTATGCCAAACTTCGAAAAGTCATAAAAAATCAGATCTCATGATATTGCACCCAAATTTTGGATTAAAGCCCTTGAATGTTATAGCAACAATGGAAAAATATCATGAAACAGCTGACGTAAAAAAAAATCAAGCGGGTGGCCACCGATTCCCCACTGTGCATTGAGATGTTTGGTACGAAGCAAATATGTATATGAGATATTTATGACAGCGATAGCATAGTCTTCACGGAAAACAAAATCTACCCAACCGAAGGGTACAAACTACCTGAAATGATGTAAACCTTACACAACTTACGTGTTGGGTAGTTTTGCAATGCCATCGCTGAGCCATTTTAACTTAATTTATTTTAAACATGCTTTTACTCAATGATGGTGTTTTGACAAAAAGTCAACATTGAGTAGTTTGAAACCAATATTGGATGAAAAATCAAACTGGTTGAAAATTCATAACCCGCTGGATGAAATTAATTTCGCGAAAGTGGCAGAGTTTTTTTGATATTGGTAGATTTGGTTTTAAATTGGTGATGTTAACCCTTTAGTGCCCAAATTAATTTTCAGACGGACTTCGAAAAAATCACTTTGAAACTTTATGAACACTTTTTAAGTATTGATTGAAGCTTTTTATAGATTCAACTGAAGACCGTCTAAAGGCGGCACTGGGCACTAGAGGGTTAAGTGAAGATCGTGCTTTTGTGCTTCTGTTTTTAAATAATAGCCGCCAATTGGAAAGAAGATCAAAATTGCATCGTGAGAATGGAGCTAGGAACGGAGGCACTTAAAGGGGAAATAATGAAGCCAGTTACACCAAATTAGAAGGTACATGAGTAGGTTTTGAAATAAATTTTATAGATTTTTTCAATGATACGCTTTTTTCAACTTATATTAATTCAATCGAATGAAATTAGCTCGAACATAGTTTAACATAGTAAGGCATAGTTTAAAAGATTGAACTAAACGTTGGGTATTTGTGATGTATTATTACTCTTAGTACTATATACCTTCTATTGAATTGATCTACAACTACTCAAAATTGGCTTCCTGCACGGAACGACGCCGTTGAGTGAAATCGATATTAAAATGGGTACTTTTCGTTTTCCGTGTTGGTTTGCACTGTGACCAGGGATGCCGCATGTACAGAAATATCTGTGTTATACCGATTTTTAGATTGAATCGACGACATCGAATCTGTACTCAAAAATTAATTAGATGTTTCGGCAAATGCAAATGAATTATTAAATTTTTCTCAAGTTATAAACAATATTAACTTTGACCTTATTATAATATTTAGATTTCAGTTTGCTGCGATGTTCACATAAAACTCGTCGTTTTTTTTTAACTTTACCAGACATGCACTTTTAATAGTGGACCCCTTCCTTGTAGTGGACCATCCGCCTGGAACTCTGGGTTCATTAACATTCGTTCACATTTACCCTCGGTTCTTGTCTAACTCCGGCCATCATCTCGAGAAACCACATATGACAATCAGTGCATATAACGTGCGAGGTACCTAGGTACTTTTCCAGGACGGGTCGGGTTTTTTTCGGAGTTTTTTTCTTTCGGGTACGGGTCGGGTACGGGTTGTTGGAATAGATATTTTTCGGGTTCGGGTCGGGTACGGGTATTTCAAACAAACCAGACTTCGGGTTCGGGTCGGGTACGGGTTTGAAAATTTTCGATTAGTCGGGTACGGGTCGGGTACGGGTAACAAATTTCCCATACCCGACCATCTCTAGTCCATTCTTTGTCATTGTAAATATAGCTGAACTTGCATATAAAGTTCATCCCCTGAAATTCTATTACACTATGTGAAACTGCCCATTCGAGTTCCTTATTTCTGTACAATTTTCTTATCGTTTGTCATCTCCAGGGCCCCGTCCACTAGGTTTTCCGCAAGAACAAGTCTTTGCATTCGTTGCCTTGCGGCCTTCTCCGTCAAAAAGACCTCCTAATCGGCATCTGCGGTAACCGGTGATGACCCAAATGTCGGTCGTTTGCGAACTCGCGCGTTTTTAAATACTAACGGGGGCTCTGGGAATAGACATTGGATTTTTTTTTCTTCATCTATAGTTTATTTGACACGGCACAAATACAATTCAATGTTTAACGGCGCCAATTATATCTGGTAGCTTACTTTCTAAAGTATCTTAATAACTAAAAGCAAATTTTTTATCCTCGCTGCCGACTACGAGCTGAAACTAAATCTAACTTAAAGCTAGAATATTTTGCATTAAAAGCACAGGTTGCTGTTTGATGATTTTCATTGCCATAGGTAAGCAGCATATTAAATTTGTTCCGCTGCTGGGCCAAGATATTACGGACTGGCATATTGGGTTGTTTCCATCGGGCCTTGAGAGTATCGTGCGGGTCTGATTGCTGTTTCCGGATCCGGGGTCTTAACGTGTTCTTGTCGTTTGGTTGGATGTAGGCGGAAGGGGATAGGACTAAACTGGGGCGTGGATGGACTTCAGGAAAACGTATATAAGGGACATGTAGGATAGGTCACGGCTCGCCAAGACATCACGAACAGGAACAGCCGGCTGCCTACCTTCGGCCTGCAGGGAAGCTATTAATCTAGACCTGGCGTCACGTTGTACAGGGCATGACCAAACAACGTGCTCTATGTCATGATAACCTTCACCACAGGCACAGATACCACTTTCCCCGAGCCCAACACGACGGAGATGCGCGTCAAATCTATAGTGATTGGACATAAGCCGGGACATCACGCAAATGAAATCCCGACCTACATCCAACCCCTTGAACCACGGGTTCGTCGACACCTTGTGGATTATGGAATGTAACCACCTTCCCAGTTCCCCCTTGGTCCAAGAATTTTGCCAACTGATGATCGTATTCTGACGTACAAATGCGAAAAATTCATTAAAGGCAATTGGTCTTTCATAAATATCACCGTTTGTTGCGCCCACCGTAGCCAAAGAGTCCGCTTTCTCATTACCCGGTATCGAGCAGTGAGAAGGGACCCACGCTAAGGTAATCTGAGTAGATTTTTCGGATAAAGCACTCAGATGTTCCCGTATTTTCCCCAGGAAATACGGAGAGTGCTTAACATCTTTCATCGATCGGAGAGCCTCAATGGAACTGAGACTGTCCGTAAAGATGAAATAATGGTCCGTGGGCATTTTTTCGATAATCCCTAGGGTGTACTGAATTGCAGCTAATTCTGCGACGTAAACAGAAGCAGGATTATCGAGCTTATGGGAGACGGTTAAATTGTTATTGAAGATACCGAAGCCAGTGGACCCATCAAGAAGTGATCCGTCAGTGTAGTACATATTGTCGCAGTTGATGTTTCGATATTTATTGGAAAAATTCTTAGGGATCTGCTGCACGCGTAAATGATCCGGGATTCCACGAGTTTCTTCTATCATGGATGTATCGAAAAACACAGTAGAATCAGAAGTATTTGATAAGTCGACACGATTTGGAATATTCGAAAAAGGGTTAATATTTTGGGACATGTGATGGAAATACAATGTCATAAAACGGGTTTGAGAATTAAGTTCGATTAACCTTTCGAAATTTTCAATCACGGGACGGTTCAAGACCTCAAATTTGATTAGAATACGAGAAGACAGGCTCCAGAAGCGGTTTTTCAATGGTAGTACTCCAGCTAAGATCTCCAAACTCATCGTATGGGTCGATTGCATGCAACCCAAGGCGATACGCAAACAACGATATTGTATTCGCTCCAGTTTGATCAAATGTGTGTTTGCTGCGGAGCGGAAGCAGAAACACCCGTACTCAATAACAGACAGTATCGTTGTTTGGTAAAGCCTTATAAGGTCTCCTGGGTGGGCTCCCCACCATTGTCCGGTTATTGTACGAAGAAAATTCACTCTTTGTTGACATTTTTTCATCAGATACCTCACGTGACAACCCCAGGTGCCTTTAGAGTCGAACCAGACACCAAGATATTTGTGTACCAAAACCTGAGAAATCGTTTTACCCATTAATTGTGTTTGAAGCTGAGCAGGTTCATGCTTCCTAGAAAAAACTACTATATCAGTCTTCTCCGGAGAGAATTCGATACCTAGCTGTAAAGCCCAAGCAGACAAATTGTCCAAGGTATCTTGCAATGGTCCTTGCAAATCGACAGCTTTGGCTCCTGTAACAGAGATTACACTGTCGTCTGCAAGTTGTCTTATCGTGCATGAATTTGCCAGACATTCGTCGATGTCATTTACATAAAAGTTGTAAAGAAGGGGGCTTAAACATGAGCCCTGGGGAAGACCCATGTAGCTAATGCGAAAAGTTGCCAAATCGCCGTGCGTAAAATGCATGTGCTTTTCGGACAACAAATTGTTCAAAATTGGAGAAAATCCTTGTCGGTGAAGTTTACCCGAAAGAATGTCAATAGAAACGGAATCAAAAGCCCCCTTAATGTCCAAGAACGCAGACGCCATTTGTTCTTTGCGAGCATACGCCAGCTGAATATCTGTTAAAAGCAACGCAAGACAATCATTCGTCCCTTTGGCACGGCGGAAGCCAAATTGAGTATCTGATAGTAGACCATTTGATTCGACCCAATGGTCTAAACGACGGAGTATCATATTTTTCATCAATTTCCGGATACAGGATAGCATTGCAATCGGCCTATAAGAGTTGTGATCAGAAGCTGGTTTCCCTGGTTTTTGGATGGCGATCACCTTCACTTGCCTCCAATCCTGCGGTACAATGTTTTGCTCCAGGAACTTATTGAACAAGTTCAACAAGCGCCTCTTGGCATTGCCGGGTAGATTCTTCAACAAGTTGAATTTGATTCTATCTAACCCAGGCGCGTTATTGTTACAGGACATGAGAGCAACTGAAAATTCTGCCATCGTAAAAGGTGATTCTATCGCGTCGTGACCCGGAGACGTATCGCGAACAAAGTTTTGCGCAGGAACAGAGTCCGGACATACTTTCCTGGCAAAATCAAATATCCACCGACTTGAAGACACCTCGCTTTCGTTGACCGTTACGCGATTCCGCATTCTTCGGGCTGTGTTCCAAAGAGTGCTCATCGATGTCTCCCTCGACGTCTCGTTCACGAACCGACGCCAATATCCGCGTTTCTTTGCTTTAGCCAGGCTTTTAAGCTTGGTATTAAGCTCCGAATACCGTATATAGTCGTCGGGTATACCTCCCTTCTGGAAGGCCAAAAACGCGTCGGATCTTTGCGTGTAGACATCGGAGCACTCTTGGTCCCACCACGGAGTGGGAGGCCGTTCTTTGATCGTTACGCCGGGATATTTCTTCGTTCGTTTGGGCTTGCAACGCGGCGTCGAGAATCAAGCCCGCGAGGAGGTTGTATTCTTCAAGTGGTGGATGATGTTGAATCGAATCGACCGCTTTTGAAATCATTTCCTCGTATAACTTCCAATCGACATTCCGTGTGAGGTCATACGGAATGTCAATTGGTCGCATGTGAGTTGATCCGTTTGTAATTGAAATAAGAATAGGCAGATGGTCGCTACCGTGAGGATCGAGGATTACCTTCCATGTGCAATCCAACCGTAGCGAACATAAGGATAGATCCAGAGCGCTTGGGCGCGCTGGAGGTTTCGGGATACGTGTCATTTCACCGTTGTTTAAATTAGTCATGTCGAAGTCATCGCAAAGGTTATAGATTAAAGAGGAGCGGTTATCATTGTAAGGGGAACCCCAAGCCACACCATGAGAGTTGAAGTCTCCCAAAATCAAACGTGGCGAGGGAAGAAGTTCTATTAAATCAAAGAGCAGCCGTTGCCCAACCTGTGCTCTGGGAGGAATATATATTGAGGCAATACAAAGCTCTTTACCTTGTATTGTCATTTGACATGCGACAACTTCGATGCCTGGAATCGAGGGGAGGTTAATACGATAGAAAGAATAGCACTTTTTATCCCTAAAAGTACTCCTCCATATGGGGTGTCTCGATCAAGGCGAATAATATTATAATCATGGAAGTTGAGATCAATAATTGAAGTAAGCCAAGTTTCACAAAGGGAAAATGCATCGCATTTGTTTTTATTTATCAAAATTTTAAACGAATCAATTTTTGGTAAAATACTTCTACAATTCCACTGTAAGACAGAGATAGAATCCTTCATATACGCGGTTGAATTAGGCATCGAAGGATACAATCGCTGCAAGGAGGGGCCATTGGGCAGTCAACTGCTTCAAAAATGATCTAATAGACATTGGATTTGACATGAATTAGATAATTAGCGAGGGTGCATTTGTTGATGGCAAGCAAAATAGTTAACCTGCTGTTCCTGAACTCTCACGGATGGCGACCGTTCACTTCAAAACATGATTAAGCAGTGTAAATTGGGACTACAGAAGGTCATTCCTCTTTGCTCCAGGATATTGAATTCGTCTAGTTCCTAGCATCAGTGATCTTAGCTTTTGCTTTCATTCCTGACGTCACTTATATTTTTGCCTGTTCGGGGTTTGGCGCTTAAGTGTGCAAATTCGATGAGTAGCAGGATGTGTGATCTAGGGTGTGGTGGTCAATTTTCGGTTTATCTCTGGGAAGTATTTGGGGGTGAAAATAACCCACGAGTACCACTTCCTTCATGTGTTTTTCCCATGCATACGATTCCGAAAATTTGAACAATCCCTTCCACCTTTGTTACCAGAACTAGCAACGCTTACAAACTATGTCAAACTCGCAGATTTTTTTTTTGCTTTATTTTTCTGTTATTTTAGCCACAGGCTGGTTCGCTACCTTAAGACAGAAAGTTTCTACCCCACTTTCTTCAAACGATAAGCACATACGCAAATACAGCTACTATAGCAATCACTTGTATTTTTCTCGACAGGAATATCACAAATAAGCATGTGAAAAATAATGCATTACATCTAATACAAAAAAAAATGCGAGGATAACGTGAATCCTTTCACTGTTCACCCTTCCTAGATTAGTTATTATATATTTGAGCAGTCCGAGCAATTCCAATGGAAAAGTTATGTTTTTATTGTTCGGCTGGATTTTATTGAGTTTTATTTACAAATGGCTTTAAATGTTTTTCTTTTGTAAGGAATCCAAATTTTCTTCGGTTTTCAACCTACAGAGGCGACAAACTTCGTCATCTGCCTGATCATTTTCATTACCTTCCACTCTATAATCACCCGGAACCCAGTATAACTTGACTTTGTTCCTTTCTGGCAGTTGTTCTAGTAAAATGATTCACTCTCATACTAGCCTAGAGGTACATGTGAAGGCTTTCAGTGCGTTAAGTGCTGCTTGGCTATCGTAGAAAGTGCATATATTAGCATGCTCGTATTTCCTAGCCAAACAGACTTGTGCACATTTAGAAATTGCAAATATTTCAGCCTGGCACAGTGGGCCATCGGTATCGAAATACATGTTCCTGGACCATTAATACCTGCTCCGGTTGAATTGTTTATTTTTAACCCGTCTGTGTTAGTGTTCGACATCGGAACAGGTAGGGTCCGGTAAAAGTCTGGTCCGAAGTCCGATCGGACCGGAACCTTCAAAGTCCGATTATTTTCCGGACCGGACCGGAACGGAGCCATCCGGACTTCGGAACGGACCGGGTAATGCTTTCCGGACCCCGGACATTTTCGGTAAAAAAAAATTTATTCAATTTAGGTTGCAGCAAGTTGTTCATTCATTTTGATTTTCTTGCCTTTAATAATATCAACCCATATGGCCTTGCTCACCTTTTTAACCTGTAATATATGGGCCGTTGAGCGCAAAAGTGGTACATGTGCCTTTTTCACACTTTATGGGTTTTTCGCATAAATTGATGCAGAACGCAATAATGTACTAGAGTATTCAAGAAAAACCGAGATCTGATAACCTAAACCACAGTTATAGCCAACATAAATTTTGGTAATTAACATAATCACCATTTCGTTGAGAGCAAAAGTGGTACATGTCCAGTATGTGCATGTTAGATGAAATGTAAGTCGAGGACTGCGGATCAGCAAAGTTGGTCTAGCGATTGAGTACTTTCAGATGAAGATATGTCTGCTTTGGAATTGCCTCACTACGTGGCGCTAGTGTACCCGTGAGTATTTTGTAGCAGAAAGCATTTTACCTAATTCAGTATCAACTCGTATGCTGTTACCAAATACATATACACTAATGCCACGAAGAGGCAGAATTCCTTAACAAACAGATCATCATTCTATAGCACTCAATCACTTGGACAGCTCTGCTGAAGACATGAATGTTCTATACCCCAAGATTAGAGAGCTATAGTGCACCCTTCTTGCTCACACAGGACATGTACCACTTTTGCTCTCAACGTTTTCTGGTTGTCATTATTTTTCCCATAGAACAAAAGTTGAACATGTTTTTCCATTGAAATTTGTGTAATTTTCTCAACCAGAACTCGTTATGCTTTCATGTACCGTCTTTTGAAACCTTTCCAGCAATGATTTGGTGCAGTTATGTTGGAAAAAATTGTTGAAAATAATTTACTATTTGAGTGTTTTCGTTTACCGCTTCTCCTGAAAAATTTACTTAATGGCACATGTACCACTTTTGCTCTCAACGGCTCATATGCTTTAATTGATCACATGGTTCTTATAAAATTAGAAAGACATTGATTGTTACATTTTTTTTGCTATTTCAATTTTGCTCCTGCTATCACTTCGAAACTAGTGAACACGGGGTGGCCGCAGATTTCCAATTTTAAATTCCTGGTTTTTCCAGTTTTAAAACGCTTATTCATTGACGAAATAAATTTGTGAGAGAATTTTGTTTCTAATATCATTATCTCATTTCAAAGCTCTCAAAAGTCAAAACTACTTCGACCTTTCATGGCTGTGGAATGCAACTCGGCCCATTGGGTAATCCTAAACGAGGTATTATCTGGTATTTTCTTGTGTCTAGTAGAAAGGGCACACTTGGGGCTTATCGAAACGCGTAACGTGCAGAAAATGTCATTCTCTCAAAATTTTCATTATTTCACTTAGCTAAAATCAAGATATATTTTAGAATCAATTTATGCTTCATGTTTCAGAATATTTTCACAAAAATTTTTAATTTATTTTGAACCGTTCTTTGGAACAATTTTCTGTTATTTTAGAATTACGTAAATTACCTACTGGTTTAATTACCCTGTTTAACTAAAGCGATATTTGTAACTTTCTTCACTCTCTGGTTGAGGTTTCTGCTTTTTTAAACCTTTCATATTTATATTTTTACAAATTTGAAATTTAATTCAAAATTGTTTTGGCTGCTGTTGAGCTTCGGAAACGACAAATCTTTGAAATCATTGTCTCTCATTTCAAGCCTGGAGAAATTTCATCAATTGTTTTTAAGCTTTGTTACGGATTTTGGCCTTACTCATAGTTGAATTTAGAATCTTTTCTAGGGTTTCTTTTTCTGATTTCTCGTCAGACTAATTTTTTAGCAATTTTTTAGCTAAATTCCCCATTTCTGGCAGCATTTTCTCTTCTAAAACTTAATTTGAATAGACTTTAATTTTTTTATATAATTGACTTTAGAGAATTTTCAATATTTTTTTTCTCTTGTTTCCTGATAACTTTTCCATAGTCATTTTTAGTGAATGAAAGGAAACATTCTAGTTATTTTTCAGAGTTTTCAAAATAATTAGAGCACAATTTTTTTACCCCGACTCGAGATAGTTTTTCTCCTTGCCTGAAACTGCAATGACAGCCGTTTCTGGCAATTTTAAATTTGTTTGAGAATAAAATTTTTGCATTTTTCAACCTATTACCCATTTTCTAGTGTTCACACACTTTTCTAGATTATGTTTTGAAATTGATTTTAAATTGATGTTGTTAGTTTCTTTCAGACTTCAATACAATTTTATTCCTACTTAGAAACAATTTTTGCCTTTCTGAGCTAAATAAGAAGCTTGTTTTGTGTTTTCTGAATCCGCGTTCTAAATTTCAGATTTTTCAACAAAAATCTATTTAAAAAATTGAATTTATTACTTTTATAATAAAATTGATTTTTTTATGTTTTTGGTGCATTTCTTAAAATTAAAACTTTAACTACTTTAAATTAAAATCTGATTGCTGACTTTTATCGAAGAGCTTTAGAAACATTTGAACATATTTATTATCTTTTTCTAGTCTCTGTAAACGTTTCATTGCAATTGTGAGCTGAATTTTAAACAACTGTGTGTATTTCTGTCGTTCAACATATTTTTTTTTCCATTTTCATAAGGATCTCTTGAGGCTCAGTTAAAGAAATCACTAATTTGAAACCACTGGTATTGTTCCAGGTTTATTTTGGTTTTTAAATAGTTTATTTGACACGGCACGATACAATTTATGTTTAACTGAGCCAAGTACATTTTTTTTAAATTCTAAATTAGCAGGGAAAAGAGGGAGGCCTTTTCTTTATTCTCGCGGCCGACTACGAACTAGTGGGGATTTAAGGTGAGAGGAGGGGAGTTACAATTTTGATTTTAACTATATTGAGTTATACGATTTATTTATTTGTACATGGCTAAGCAGTGATGTTCTATTTGAGCAGTTTGGACTGAGGTGTCTGCGTGAACATAAAGATGCCGAGTCTTCGTTTGAGTGTCTCCAGCTTAGTGTATCATCTTCTTTCAGCGTGTAGCGGGAATGGTAATCTAACAAATAGATAGAAGAGTTTCATATTTTAATACCAGCGTGTTTTATGAACACGTATAGCTGTGTCATGTACTGGAGATCACCGCTTCCCAGAATGTCTCTAACGGGTACGTTCGGTTGTTTTCCTCGGGCCCGAAGGGAATCTATAAGCTCAGACCTAACACCACAGTATTCGGTACACGACCAAACAACATGCTCGATGTCATGGTAGCCATCGCCACAAACGCAGTGATTACTGTCTACAAGCCCTATACGAAAGAGATGCGTGTTGAACGTATAGTGATTGGACATAAGTCTGGACATCACGCGAATGAAGTCTCGACCTACATCCAACCCCTTGAACCATGCTTTCGTCGATACCTTAGGAAAAATGGAATGTAGCCACCGTCCCAGTTCATCTGAGTTCCATGATGATTGCCAACTGTTGAGTGTTCTCTGACGCAAAATGCTATAAAATTCATCATAAGCAATTGGTCTTTCATAAATATCGCCGTCAATAGCACCCACCTTAGCTAAAGAGTCAGCCTTTTCGTTACCCGGAATCGAGCAATGAGAAGGGACCCACGCTAAGGTAACCCGGTAATTTTTATCTGTTAAAGCACTTAAAAACCGCCGTATTTTCCCCAGGAAATACGGGGTGTGCTTCACAGGCTTCATTGATCGCAGAGCCTCAATGGCACTGAGACTATCTGTGAAGATGAAGTAGTGGTCTATGGGTAGGGTTTCGATGATTCCAAGAGAGTACTGAATAGCAGCAAGTTCTGCGACGTACACGGAAGCAGGAGCATCGAGTTTGTAGGAGGCGGTAAAATTTTCGTGGAAAACACCGAAGCCAGTGGACTCATCTAGATTAGATCCGTCAGTGAAAAACCTTTTATCATAACTAACATGTTTAAACTTATTGGAAAAAATCTTAGGGATCTCTTGGGGTCGCAATTGGTCCGGGATACCAGAAATGTCTTGTTTCATGGTGGTGTCGAAGAATAAAGCATTATTAGAAGTAGCTAAAAGTGCGACATTGGAGGAATCGTATGAAGAAGGATTAATATCTTGAGCCATATAGTCAAAATATAAAGTCATAAATCTGGATTGAGATTGAAGGTCGACCAACCTCTCGAAATTTTCAATTACTAATGGGTTCATAACTGTGCATCGAATTAGCAACCGGTAAGAGAGATTCCAAACGATGTTTCAACGGAAAAATACCCGCTAACACTTCAAGACTCATCGTATGGGTCGACTGCATGCAACCCAAGGCAATACGCAAACAACGATATTGTATTCTCTCTAATTTTATAATGTGCGTGTTCGCGGCGGAGCGAAAGCAGAAACAGCCGTACTCAAGAACTGACAATATCGTTGTTTGGTATAACCTTAGAAGGTCTCCTGGGTGAGCACCCCACCAAGTTCCGGTAATCGTACGAAGAAAATTAATCCTCTGTTGGCATTTTTGTGTCAGATACCTAATATGACAAGCCCAGGTGCATTTGGAGTCGAACCAGACCCCGAGATATTTAGCGACTAAAACCTGAGAGATCGTTTTACCCGTTAGTAGGAGCTGATTTTGATACATAACCTCTAAACTAAAAATCCGATTACAATGAAATTCAATAGCAACCTATGGCGCAACTAGACATTTCATTTGCAATTAATTTTATGAAAATCGGTCCAGCCATCTCTGAGAAAAGTGAGTGAGAAAAAAAAGTTGCACATACACACACACACATACACACATACACACATACATACATACATACAGAAAATGCTCAGTTCGTCGAAAGAAGTCGAGTGGTATATGACATTCGGCCATTGGGACCACTTTTATACCTTCGGTTTTTCCAGTGATTGCTACAGACTTCCTGAAATCTCGCTCGCACAAAGAAGAGACAGTGTGCTTTGCGCTGCAAGTCTTGTTTCTCATTCAGTCGCTTCGTGCTGTGTGCAGCGTGCGAGCGAGAAAACTTACCATTCGTACGAGCCATGTCTCGTCACATGGGAATTTTTTTGCGACGTACACGAAGACACCTCGTCTCTCAACTTAACGAGTGCGGTGCATGGGCGACGCGTACTTGAGACAGCTTGCGTGCAAAATCTCGTGAGCTCGTCTCGCGAGCTTGCCTCGCATGTTGCTTTGCGCTAATGGTGCGAGAAGGAAATTTATTTTGCGCAGAAGGATACAGGCAGGGGATTTCATGTTTTTTTTTTATTTACGATGTTATAGCAGCGTGCATCAAAACACCGTTAGAATTATCAATGATAAAACCTAGATAACTTATTTATCAATTCAAAATTCTATGATTCATCCAACTTTTGTTAACATGAATTAAGAATGTTTTGTTACTATACTTATTATGCTAACGGTACGAAAATGAGTAATATTTTTCTTTTCACCGGATGCAGAGTATTACGTTGGTTAATAGAAGTGTTTCTTTCGTCGGTTTAGATGTCATTGACTCTCTTATGATAGAACTCTGTTTTGTAGTTCTAAGGATAAAAAATGGGGTTTGAAATTACAACATAAGTTTTTCGGGAGTTAAAAATAGTAAAACAATTGCTTATATTTTCTAGTACATGTTGATGTTGGATAGAATTTTCGAATTGAGTACACTAAAGTCGCTTTTTATGCGGGGGATACATGCCGCGTAAAAAAACGCGTAAATTCCGGAATTCGCGTAAAAAAACCGCGTAAATTCTGCAATCCGAGTGAAGAGGAACCGAAATCCGCACGAAAAAAAAATACCGCGTAAATTCCGGAATTCGCTTGAAAAAACCGCGTGAATTCCGGAATCCACGTAAAAAAACCTAATAAATTCTGGAATCCGCGTAAAAAAAGCCGCGTAAAAAGCGACCTTAGTGTATAGATATTGCAAATCAGGATCTGAAGGTTCGTGATAATCTGATCGTAGTAATATAGTTTTGTTTTTAAATAGTTTATTTGACACGGCACGATACAATTTATGTTTAACTGAGCCAAGTACATTTTTTTTAAATTCTAAATTAGCAGGGAAAAGAGGGAGGCCTTTTCTTTATTCTCGCGGCCGACTACGAGCTAGTGGGGATTTAAGGTGAGAGGAGGGGAGTTACAATTTTGATTTCAACTATATTGAGTTATACGATTTATTTATTTGTACATGGCTAAGCAGTGATGTTCTATTTGAGCAGTTTGGACTGAGGTGTCTGCGTGAACATGAAGATGCCGAGTCTTCGTTTGGGTGTCTCCAGCTTAGTGTATCATCTTCTTTCAGCGTGTAGCGGGAATGGTAATCTAACAAATAGATAGAAGAGTTTCATATTTTAATACCAGCGTGTTTTATGAACACGTATAGCTGTGTCATGTACTGGAGATCACCGCTTCCCAGAATGTCTCTAACGGGTACGTTCGGTTGTTTTCCTCGGGCCCGAAGGGAATCTATAAGCTCAGACCTAACACCACAGTATTCGGTACACGACCAAACAACATGCTCGATGTCATGGTAGCCATCGCCACAAACGCAGTGATTACTGTCTACAAGCCCTATACGAAAAAGATGCGTGTTTAACGTATAGTGATTGGACATAAGTCTGGACATCACGCGAATGAAGTCCCGACCTACATCCAACCCCTTGAACCATGCTTTCGTCGATACCTTAGGAAAAATGGAATGTAGCCACCGTCCCAGTTCATCTGAGTTCCATGATGATTGCCAACTGTTGAGTGTTCTCTGACGCAAAATGCTATAAAATTCATCAAAAGCAATTGGTCTTTCATAAATATCGCCGTCAATAGCACCCACCTTAGCTAAAGAGTCAGCCCTTTTCGTTACCCGGAATCGAGCAATGAGAAGGGACCCACGCTAAGGTAACCCGGTAATTTTTATCTGTTAAAGCACTTAAAAACCGCCGTATTTTCCCCAGGAAATACGGGGTGTGCTTCACAGGCTTCATTGATCGCAGAGCCTCAATGGCACTGAGACTATCTGTGAAGATGAAGTAGTGGTCTATGGGTAGGGTTTCGATGATTCCAAGAGAGTACTGAATGGCAGCAAGTTCTGCGACGTACACGGAAGCAGGAGCATCGAGTTTGTAGGAGGCGGTAAAATTTTCGTGGAAAACACCGAAGCCAGTGGACTCATCTAGATTAGATCCGTCAGTGTAAAAGCTTTTATCATAACTAACATGTTTAAACTTATTGGAAAAAATCTTAGGGATCTCTTGGGGTCGCAATTGATCCGGGATACCAGAAATGTCTTGTTTCATGGTGGTGTCGAAGAATATAGCATTATTAGAAGTAGCTAAAAGTGCGACATTGGAGGAATCGTATGAAGAAGGATTAATATCTTGAGCCATATAGTCAAAATATAAAGTCATAAATCTGGATTGAGATTGAAGGTCGACCAACCTCTCGAAATTTTCAATTACTAATGGGTTCATAACTGTGCATCGAATTAGCAACCGGTAAGAGAGATTCCAAAAACGATGTTTCAACGGAAGAATACCCGCTAGCACTTCAAGACTCATCGTATGGGTCGACTGCATGCAACCCAAGGCAATACGCAAACAACGATATTGTATTCTCTCTAATTTTATAATGTGCGTGTTCGCGGCGGAGCGAAAGCAGAAACAGCCGTACTCAAGAACTGACAATATCGTTGTTTGGTATAACCTTAGAAGGTCTCCTGGGTGAGCACCCCACCAAGTTCCGGTAATCGTACGAAGAAAATTAATCCTCTGTTGGCATTTTTGTGTCAGATACCTAATATGACAAGCCCAGGTGCATTTGGAGTCGAACCAGACCCCGAGATATTTAGCGACTAAAACCTGAGAGATCGTTTTACCCGTTAGTAGGAGCTGCAGCTGAGCTGGGTTATGCTTCCTAGAAAAAAACGACCAGCTCAGTTTTCTCCGGAGAGAATTCGATACCCAGCTTAAGAGCCCATTCAGACAAATTGTCTAAGGTATCTTGCAATGGTCCTTGCAGGTCGCTAGCCTTGCCACCAGTAATGGATACAACGCTATCGTCTGCAAGTTGCCTTAGCGTGCATGAATTTGCAAGACATTCATCGATGTCATTGACGTAAAAATTATATAAGAGAGGACTTAAACATGAGCCCTGGGGGAGGCCCATGTAACTAATTCGGGAAGTTGTCGAATCGCCATGTGAGAAATACATATGCTTTTCTGACAACAAATTGAGCAAAAAGTTATTCAAATTTGGTGAAAGTCCCTGCGAATGAAGTTTCGCGCTTAAAACTTCTACAGAGACAGAGTCAAAAGCCCCCTTAATATCCATGAACGCAGAAGCCATTTTCTCTTTTCGAGCAAAGGCTAGTTGAATTTCAGTAGAAAGCAACGCTAGGCAATCGTTCGTCCCTTTGCCCCGGCGAAAGCCAAATTGAGTATCTGAAAGTAACCCGTTTGTTTCGACCCATTTGTCTAACCGTAAGAGGATCATTTCCTCCATTAATTTCCGGAGGCAAGAGAGCATCGCAATCGGCCTATATGAATTGGTATCAGAGGCAGGTTTCCCGGGTTTCCGAATAGCAATGACTTTTACCTCCCTCCAGTCATGCGGAACAATATTTAGCTCAAGGAACTTGTTGAACAAATTCAACAAGCGTCTTTTTGCAGAGTCGGGTAGGTTCTTCAACAGGTTGAATTTTATTCTATCTAACCCTGGAGCCTTATTGTTGCACGACAGGAGAGCCATTGAAAATTCCAACATCGAAAATGGAGGCTCTTCCGTAGTTACTAATAACGCGTCGCGAAAGGTTTTCTGTTCCGGTACAGAGTCTGGACAGACCTTTTTGGCAAAATCGAGTATCCAGCGATCTGAATACTCCTCGCTTTCATTCGAAACGTCACGGTTCCGCATGCGCCTGGCGGTATCCCAAAGAGTGCTCATCGCTGTTTCCCTGGACAACGTTTACGAACCGCCGCCAGTACCCGCGTTTTTTCGCCTTTACTAAGCTCTTCATCTGCCTGCCCAGTGCCTCGTACTTTCGAAGCAGGTTGACAGTGCCGTACTCCCGGTAGTCCTTATACGCCGCGGACCTTCGCGCGTACAGCTCAGAGCACTCTTTGTCCCACCATTTGTTGGGAGGGCGCTGTCTAATCGTTACCCCGGGTATCGGTTTCATCTGAGCTTGAGTCGCGGCGTCGATTATCAAGCCAGCTAAGAACGCGTATTCTTCCTCCGGAGGAAGTTCCTCGTGAGTCTCGATAGATTGCGCTATAATAGACTCATAACATTTCCAATCAATATTACGTGTAAGGTCGTAGGAAATATTGATTGGGTTCGGGGGAGTTGAACCATTAGCAATTGATGTAACGATTGGAAGATGATCACTACCGTGGGGATCGTTGATTACTTTCCACCGGCAATCTAACGCTAGTGATGTCGAGCAAAGGGATAGGTCAAGCACGCTTTCACGTACTGGAGGATTAGGTACACGTGTCGCTTCCCCAGTATTCAAAACTGTCATATTGAAGTCGTCGATCAAGTTACAGATTAAAGAAGATCGGTTGTCGTCGTACAGCGACCCCCATAGCGAACAGTGAGAATTAAAATCTCCCAATATCAAAAAAGGCGCGGGAAGCAACTCTGCTATATCAGTGAGATGCTTCTGTTCAATCCGCGCGGATGGAGGCATATATAACGAAACAAGGCATAGGTCTTTTCCATTCATATTCGTTTGAATGGCAACGACTTCAATATTCGAGATCGAGGGGAGGTCGATTCGGAAGAAGGAATAGCACTTTTTAATCCCTAAAAGTACCCCTCTACCGTGTGAGTCTCGATCTCGACGAATAATGTTAAAATCGTGGAAATTGAGTTGATCGTTTGAATTGAGAAAGGTTTCACAGAGCGCAAATGCGTCACAATTGTATGTATTTATTAAATGAGAAAATAGATCGAATTTGGGGATGATACTTCTGCAATTCCACTGTAATACAGTGATAAAATTCCTAACCTCTTTCGCCGTATTAGTCATCGAAAGATATGATAGCTGAAATGAGGGGCCAAGTTGCTGCTAGTTGCATCAAAAAGGTTTTCACTGTAGGAAGAAGGGCAAGAAGAATAATTTGTAGGGGATCTGGTATGTTGAATGTTTTAAATATCCAGTCCACAATATCAGAAAATTTTATGAACCCTGTTTCTATTTTATCTTCTGATCGAGAAATGGGTGCACGAGGGGTTTTTGGTGCCCCAGGAAGCGGTGGGTACTCCTGGTTTGATTTAAAATTAAAACCGGGAGGTACTTGCTTCGGTTTTTCTTCACCGCTTCCTTTTTGTGTTGGCTTATTGGTCATTCCGCTAGGGGTTATCTTGCGACCTTTGCGAGAAAGATTAGGAGAGTTGATCATTTTCCTCTTCCTAGATCCTTCTGGCATGGCATAAGAACACCCTTCGACGGGATCGTCAGATGTACCCTCATCGGTTGGCAAAAAGGAAAAGATGTTTCCTGTCGAGGGTGGCTCAACCCTCTTAAGCATTTCTGCGAAAGAGCGCTTTGATCGTTCCTTGAGAGAACGCTTTATTTTTTCCTCGCGCTGTTTGTACGCGGGACACGCCGAAAGGTTATGCCGAGTTCCCTCGCAGTAAAGACACTTTTCAGTATCCTCACTGCGAGCGGTCTCAGCATGATTGCCTCCGCACTTGCTGCAGCGTGCCTTGTTGCAGCAGTAGGTGGCTGTATGACCTAACTGCTTGCAGTTTTGGCAATGCATGACCCGCGGTACGAACAGGCGTACAGGCAGACGAACCCTGTCCAAAGAGATGTAGTTCGGCAGTGCGGATCCGGCGAATGTTACACGGAAGGAATCCGAAGGGAAGAATTTCTTCTTCCCTTCTTCGATGGATACTGAATGCAATTGCTTGACATCCAGTATCTTTACATCTTGAATCAGGGGGTTCTTGAAGCAGCCAACCCCGTGACGCAAAATGTCATCGACCGTGAGGCTTCCTTCGGTAACCACACCGTCGATCTCCACGTCCTTGGCAGGGATGTACACGCGGTACTCTCTCGTGAAAAGCTCGTAGCTAGCAATTGCGTTTGCTTGCTTCAAGCTACTCACAACAACTCGCAGTTTGTTCGGTCTAACCTTTGTAATTTCGGTTACGTCCGAAAACTGTTTTGCCAGGTCCTTGCCGATTTGAATTATATTTAGAGGCTTCTTTATGGGCCTGAAGTAAACTACGAACGGACCTTTCGAAGCATCTGGGTAAGCTTTCACCCGTGTTGCCGGTACCCTTGGTACGGGGCTAGGTAGCGGGGAAGATAGAGGGGAATTGATGGGGGAGATCTCAATCTCTTCCCCAGTTGTTTCCACATCCAGGAACAGTTGCACCTGCATGTCGTCCATTTTGCGGGAGCGTTACGCTCTACCGCACACAAACGATAAATATTCGAATGTGGGGGGGGGGGGGGTCAAGTAGTTGCTATTAAATTTTAAAAACAATTTTTCAAACTACAATGGATCAAAATAAAAAAAAAGGCAGTAATACTAATACTAATAACAATAATAATAATAATAATAATAATAATAATAATAATAATAATAATAATAATAATAATAATAATAATAATAATAATAATAATAATAATAATAGTAATAATAATTATAATAATAACAATAATAATAATACTATTAATAATAATGATAAAAATTCTAAAGTGAATACTTCACCGAACGTCAAAGTCAAGACCTCACGGCTGATAGTAGGATTAATCGAGCGTCTCCGCAGAACAAACAATGACGATCCAGCTTCGTGTTGTGACACAGTGGCCGTATCCTACACGCGACCTTGTAGATGCCACTTGTAGTTGACTTCCACTCGCTCGATCGTATGATGGTCCGTGCTGCTAGCGGGGTAACATCGGTGCGGGAGAATTATTCTTGCTGATATATCAGCTGCGTATCGGATCACTGGCGGGGTAGCCTGCCCCTACCAGTGTGGATGGCGGAGATGAACAATTTGCGTCTAATCGAGACGAAAGCAAAACAACGAATGTTCCAGGTTTATGTTAGGAGAATAATTTTCGCTATGGCCCTTATAGTTTTGACTTTTTTATTTAAAAAATGTCTTTCTGATTTTTGAGGAGTACGCAAGCAATTTGAGAAAAAAACAAAGTCAGGCTCTGCATTTTTAAGCCTCTAGAATACTATTTCATAATTTTTGAAATGAATTTTAAATTCTTTTTGTTGCCTCTGGTCTTTGAAAACGCAAATTTCTCAAAATCAATTTCTGAAATTTCGGATTTAAGCTTAACCAATTCCCAGTGAAGAACAATCAGTTTTTACCTGAAACAATGAACTTTACTAAACAACTATATGCATGATTAACACAAAGTGTATTGCATATTAAACATCAATCTATTCTCTAACGATGCTGAATAGTATCGTCGTGCAAATTTTTCAAGTATAATTGTTGAACTCAAATCAAAGTTTGAATGTCAGGTGATGCCATATGACATCACCCGCCAGGAATGGGTTGGGTTACGATTTTTTTAATTTTTGCTTTTTTTCCGTCGGTCTATTTCTGCCACTTTTGTGTACACCCGGGGAGGCGACTCCAACTAGACTAACTTTTAACTAACGACCCGTTGATTAACAGACTGGCACCAACGGCTTCACTTTTCCATGCGATAGAAAAACCCAGACATTTTTCGCCTCAGAAAATCTCCGGAGGATTGAATCTAGATCAATTTTGGTTAACGTCACCACACAACCACCGACACCTATGGCGCTGGGATTCGAACTCAGATCCAGGGTGGTTGGTGGAGGCGTTACTTGTTTTAGGTTCAAGATATTTTTTTATCATAGCTTAGTTTTGGCCTATTTCAAGTTAACATATAAAACCTGATTGGAATCATTCTTAAATTTTCTGGCCTTCAAAATATTTTTTTAAGTAATTTGAAGTTTTGACCTTCCCTGGGCTTTGTAGGTTTTTGTTGGCGATTTGTAACCTAAGATTCAAATTTTGTTTGTTTTTAAAGAATACTAGCTGATACCCGGCCCGCGTTGCTGCGCCATTAGGTTTACGGCAACCGCATATCTATCGAATTTACATAATTTTGATCAAATATTAACATTACCATGTTATATCTATAAGGCTCTATGTATTCTTCCCTAAAAACTGTTTTTCTGAATCATGTTTCTACAATGCTCCGATTTTTATCGAAACTCTAACAAATACATTTGAAAAGAATTTAAAAACTTTACGGAATGTTCTGATACTAAGTTTATTTATTTGGCTAGGGATAGCTCAAGCATTATCCAAGTCTCTATTCAAGCAACACGTGCAAAAAGCCCCACATACCAAACATGAATGAATTGAAGTCGGTTATTTCGATTAAAAATAATTTGAAGAGTGTATTTTACAAATAAATGGGTATCCATTCATTGTGACAACCACCTCAACTGTTAAAGTTGGGTGGTGAACAATTATTTCCGTTATTATAAGATAATCTATTAATAAAAATGTTGGTGCCTACACAGTCAGTGTTACATACAGTATACATACAGTATACAGTGGGGTATACGTACCTTGTAAATAAACGCTGATTGGAAAATACGCGTAGAGAATCGTAATAAAAAAGCTCAGCTAAATCAATAGTATCAGTAAAAGTCCAAATTATTTCAATTTTAATGAGATATTCATTTCATAATGTTGTGTTCAAAGCCACAACCGCAAATTTGGCGTAAAACTACATAAAGCTGTTTGTAACATGGCTTGCATTATTGCATTCGAGAACGATTACAAAAGATGAGTTCAATAATTATGATGGATTATCTTGTATTAACATGTTTATGTCTATAACTATCACCCATCATTTTGGGTGTTTTCCAGAAACTGAAAATCACCATCTTGGATTTGGCGCCTGGTATTCGGTATTCGGTATTGCGGAAATCGGATATCATCATCTTGGATTTTAAAATGGCATCTGGATTTGATTTCTAATCTCTGGGTATCATATCGATTCCGGAATGATCATTTCTGGCTGTTTTCCAGCATCCTCACGTTGCAATTTCAGATTTAAACATAGCGCCTGTAGTCAATTTTTAGCTTCTGTGCAACACCAATATTGGGTGGTATTTGATAGTTTCCAGTAGCCGGAAATTGCCATCTTGAGTTACAAAAAGGCGTCTGGATTTGTTCTCCGGTCTCCGGGCATCATCTTGACTACGAAATAAATATTTTTGTCCTTTTTCCCACAACCGGAAGTTGCCATTTCAGATAGATATTTGATTTGAATTAGCGTCTGGACTGGTTTTCGATCCCTGGGCATCATCTCGGTTCTGGACTGTCGATTTTTGGCTGTTTTCCAGCAAACGAAAGTTGCCACTTCGAATTTCAAAATAGTGTCTGGGGAGGATTTTTGGCCAACGTGCATCATCTCGATTACAGAAATGCCTGTGTTGGGTGATTTTTTGGCATTTTCTGACACCGGAAATCGCCGTATTGGATTTTGAAACGGCGTCTGGATTTAATTCACGGTCTCTGGGCACCATTTGAAATATCGATATTGGGTGGTGTTTGGCTGTTTCCCGAAAGCCGGAAGTCGCCACCTTGGATTTCAAACTGACATGTGGATTTGTTTTCCGGTATCCGGGCATCATCTCGAATCCTAAATGATGATTCCTGACCGTTTTCCAATAAGTTGCCTTCGAATTAAAATATGACGTCAAGGGTCGATTTCTGGCCTATGAGCATTATCTCGATTAAGGTTATAGCCATTTTGAGTGGTATTTGGTGATTTCTGAAAACCGGAAGCCACCATCTTGGATTTCGAAACGGCGCACAGTAGGGCAAATTGGTCCGTTGGTGCGACAAAACCTCATAACTCCTTAACAGTTGTTTCTATAGTGTTCATGTCTGTTGTTCACCATAAAAACATCTTTTTGAAAAATGTATTCAGGCAGCTTTCATTTTTTTCTACAGATGGCGCTGACATCTATCTCCTAGATAAATGGTACTAGCAATTTTGCTTCTTCGAGAAAGTTATTTTTATCATCAATTGACATAATGTTGTATTACAACTGTAGGACTGACCGTTAACGAGATAAAATTATTTTCATTATTCATAAGCCCAAAATTTCAGTAATGTATTATAACTGGGACTTAAGTACATATGTTTCAATTTCAGATATATTCGAACTTTCGAGTCATCATGAAATGAATTATTGACAGTTTGTAGTTGACTTTGTATAGTTTTTTGTCAACGTATAATGTGTCATCATTGTTGAGAAAGAATATAAAATATAATTTCAATGTTATTGCTTATGACAAAATGTTTCAATTAGGAACATTATTCAATTGAAGATTAGATGGTCATGTTCTCTTTCTGAGAGCTCCTCTTGTTTTATTTTATTCCATTTAACATGAATACTAAACGCTTACTTTTGTTTGGAACACTGTTCACCCAATAACAAACTGTTTCCTAGTACTTATAACACTGTGCTACAGCGATTTAGAACTTCTGGAGTGACCTAGTGTATACTAGAAATTTTCCAAACACCCCCAAAATCTGAAGTTATGGTCAAAATACGGTTTTTTGGACCTCAGTGCATATGTTATTTTTTAACTCAGTCATTTATAAACCAATTTTCAATATTTTAGCAGTTTTAGAAAGTAGACAAATGGAGCTTTCAAAATAAATACAGGTTTGTTCTAATATCAATAAAACATGTTGAGTTATTTGAGTTTAAATCTAATTTTTGAGACTTTTTCACGCAATTTATCAGTTTAATTTAAAATTTGCCATCTATTTTTGTGAGAAACATACCACAAATATACTATAATTTTGAAAGTATATTCAATTCCGAATCAAATGAAAGTAGTTTTGTGAAAATCGGTTGATATTAGGCTAAGTAATATATTTTTTAAAAGAACCAAAATTTTTGGCGTCTATCGCACAATTATTTCACGGAGTTAAAAATGGTGAAAAAATGCAAGAACTTTTGATGTGACTTAGTGTAGCTTGTAGCTTTAGTCAAATGTCACTTGCGCGTTTACTTGAAGAATTTCAAATACCCCAAAAAATTATTAGTTATGGTCAAAACCCTGTTTTTTACCTTAGCTCACATTTTTATGTTCAATTTGGTTATTTTTCAACCAATTTTTCGTATTTTGGCTTTGTTAGAAAGGCGAAAAATAGAACTCTTGAAACATATAAATATGTTTAAAGAGTTTACCTATATGTGATGATTAGTTTTAAATAAAATAAGATGTTTTATACATGGGCGCAACTACGGGGGGGCTAAGAGGGGCTTCAGCCCTCCCTAGAAAGTGCTTAGCCCCCCTAGAATTTCCCAGAGAATGATTGTATTCAATATATATACATTCCATGCTACTTATCAGAGCATCAAAATCAACACAAATTGAGATGTCGTCATTCGTTGGCTAAGAACTAGTTCTGCACCCAGGATCGATTCTCAACCCTTGCTCTCTAACTCGCCTTACCAGTCAGACAAGAGCTGTAGTAACTCGTGCTGTATCAAGAAGTTGTCGCCATTTTGCTTGGTTTTGGGCTGTGCTTCACCAGTTCCCCAGACGTCTCATCACTCGCAAGTCTCTTTCGATCTGGTCTAGCCATCCTGCACGCTGCGCCCCTTAATTTCTGGTGCCGGTAGGGTTGCTGAAGAGAAGTGATTCACAGGGTTGTCGTCCGGCATCCTTACGACGTGACCAGTAGGGTGGGTCAAAAAATGAATGTTAGCTCCCATGCACTTTTCGTGTTCCTTATGGGTCCCATAACAACTCTGTAACTTTTTAGATCGATCGGTGAAACGCCCGATTTGCGCCCGATTTTTGAAGTTTCCATACGATTTTTTATGGGAAAGTCAACTTTTTCAATACTTATTCTCTAGAGATGTCCAGTTGTCTCTTGAAAAAATATCAATGCATGATTCCTGGGGAAAACTCTTCTGAATACCGTAAGGCGCTACGATGCTTGTAGAAACAGCTATTCACCCCAAACTGATTAAATGTCTGACGGATGGCTCACCATTGAAATTTTCCAGCAACACTGCTACAGCATGCTGCTATTGCGAACTTGCTTAAGTATGAAAAATAATTTCGCGTGAAATTAATTTTCAAAGTGTGAGTTTTACTCATAATATCTTCGGGGAAGCCTCCAAGATAAATTTAAGCGATATCATTTCTCATCACATGGTTGAATTTGCAACAGCAGCATGCTGCAGCAGTATTGCTAGTAAAATTCAATGGTGAGCCGTTCGTCAGATATTCAATCAGTCTGGGGTGAATATCTTTTTTCACAAGCAAGGTAGCGCCTTGCGGTCTTCAGAAGAGTTTTTTCCAGGAAAATTTCCTATAAATATCATGTATTGATATATTTTCAGGAGCCAACTGGACATCTCTATAGAGAAAATGTGGTTTTTCCCATATAAAATCGTATGGAAGCTTTAAAAATCGGGCGCAAATCGGGCGTTTCACCAATCGATCTGAAAAGTTACACAGTTGTTGTAGGACCCATAAGGAACACGAAAAGTGCATGGGAGCGAAAAAATATCACCATCGCTTTTTTCCCATATAACCGTGTCCCAGTCTAGTGACCAGTCCACCGCAACCTGTGCAATCGGGTTCTCTCCAAGCAGCGCTTGTAGCTCATGGTTCATAGGCTGTCGTCATTATCCGTCGTCCGTTTGTACTCCACCGTAGATAGTCCACAGTACCTTTCGTTCGAAAACACCAAGAGGACTTCCGTAGAGGACTACCGGTTATATCAGGATTTTGTAGTTTTTTGTATTGAAGTGGTCATGTCCGATCATCACCGTGATTGGTGCGTACGTTTGTTATGTCTGAGAAGTAGGAGCCGTCGATGAGAACGTGGTCAATTTGTTTTGCTGTACGTTGGTCGAGGAAAGAAGGGACTTTGGACTGCCAATCCACGGGAAGCTGCGAAGTTGGTGGATAGCTGACCGTTGTCGTTCGTCACGGTGTACAGGCTGTGCGGGCCGATAACCGGCTTATATAAGTCTTTCCTTCCGTTCATGTCCCCAATGACGATCTTGATGTCTCTACGCGATTAGCTATCGTAGAGTTTCTCCAGCTGTGCGTAGAACGCTTCTTTCTCTGCATCAGGTCTTCCTTCGCGAGGGCAGTGCACATTGGGAATAGTGTAGTTGTGGAACCGGCCTTTTATTCTCAACAAACACAACCTATCGCTGATTGCCTGTCGCTTTTGTGGTACTGTGCCTTGCGGCCACAAATCCACCGTACCTTCTCTTTTTCAGGCAAAGCTCCTGGAGCGCAACGATGTCGAAGTAGCGGGGTTCTAGCTGATCCAGCAGAATCCGGTCGCTATATACCGAGCTTCTAATCATCGTCCTTATTTCGTCGGCTGGGTCATTGCCGATTGTTCCGATTCGTTTTGAATTCTTGATTCTCCGTAGTATGTTTATTTTAGTATGCTGCCTTACTAGGGCTGCAATGTCTCGTCTCGCGACGCAGCTGCCGCCGTAGATGTAGCTGGCGAGACACCGCATTTCATAGTTCAACCGTCCGGTACGGATTAGTCGCTGTTTGAGTCGCCACTAGCCTGTGGGGTAGACGTTCAGACAAGATGCTCTCTAAGGAGAACAACTATCCCTCCCTGTCAGCATACGACCAAGTTCTCACCGGTTTACCGGTTTTCCCTTGGTTGCTCGTATCCCAATCGGTACCACGTGGAGGCAGGAATATTGAGCAGTTTTGGTCTGAGTCATTTGAGCAGTTTTGGTCTGAGGTGTCTGCGTGAACATGAAGATGCCGAGTCTTCGTTTTAGTGTCTCCAGCATGGTGTATCATTTTCATTCAGTTTATGACGGGAATGGCAATCTAACAAATAGATAAAAAAATCAAATTTTAATTCTAGCATTTTTTATAAACCCGTATAGTTGTGTCATGTACTGGAAATCCCCGCTTGCCAGGATGTCTCTAACGGGAACGTTTAGCTGTCTTCCTCGGGCCCGAAGGGACTAACAGATTCCCTTGGGCCATACATCACAGAATTCGGTACACGACCAAACAACATGCTCGATGTCATGGTAGCCATCGCCACAAACGCAGTGATTACTGTCTACAAGCCCTATACGAAAGAGATGCGTGTTTAACGTATAGTGATTGGACATAAGTCTGGACATCACGCGAATGAAGTCCCGACCTACATCCAACCCTTTGAACCATGCTTTCGTCGATACCTTAGGAAAAATGGAATGTAGCCACCGTCCCAGTTCATCTGAGTTCCATGATAATTGCCAACTGTTGAGTATTCTCTGACGCAAAATGCTATATAATTCATCATAAGCAATTGGTCTTACATAAATATCGCCATCAATAGCACCCACCTTAGCTAAAGCGTCAGCCTTTTCATTGCCCGGAATGGAACAATGAGGAGGGACCCACGCTAAGGTAACCCGGTAATTTTTATCTGTTAAAGCACTTAAAAACCGCCGTATTTTCCCCAGGAAATACGGGGTGTGCTTCACAGTCTTCATCGATCGCAGAGCCTCAATGGCACTGAGACTATCTGTGAAGATGAAGTAGTGGTCTATGGGTAGGGTTTCGATGATTCCAAGAGAGTACTGAATAGCAGCAAGTTCTGCGACGTACACGGAAGCAGGAGCATCGAGTTTGTAGGAGGCGGTGAAGTTTTCGTGTAAAACACCGGAGCCAGTGGACTCATCTAGATTAGATCCATCAGTGAAAAACCTTTTATCATAACTAACATGTTTAAACTTATTGGAAAAAATCTTAGGGATCTTTTGTGGTCGCAAATGATCCGGGATACCAATAATGTCTTTTTTCATGGTGGTGTCGAAGAATATAGCATTATCAGAAGTACCTAAAAGTGCGACATTGGAGGAAACGTATGAAGAAGGGTTAATATCTTGAGCCATATAGCCAAAATATAAAGTCATAAATCTGGATTGAGATTGAATGTCGACCAACCTCTCGAAATTTTCAATTACTAATGGGTTTATAACTGTGCATCGAATAAGCAACCGGTAAGAGAGATTCCAAAGGCGATGTTTCAACGGAAAAATACCCGCTAGCACTTCAAGACTCATCGTATGGGTCGACTGCATGCAGCCTAAGGCAATACGCAAACAACGATATTGTATTCGCTCCAGTTTGATCAAATGTGTGTTTGCTGCGGAGCGGAAGCAGAAACACCCGTACTCAATTACAGACAATATCGTTGTTTGGTAAAGCCTCAGAAGGTCTCATGGGTGGGCACCCCACCAGGTTCCGGTAATCGTACGAAGAAAATTAATCCTCTGTTGGCATTTTCGTGTTAGATACCTAATATGACAAGCCCAGGTACATTTAGAGTCGAACCAGACCCCGAGATATTTAGCGACTAAAACTTGAGAGATCGTTTTACCCGTTAGTAGGAGCTGCAGCTGAGCTGGGTTATGCTTCCTAGAAAAAACGACCAGCTCAGTTTTCTCCGGAGAGAATTCGATACCCAGCTTAAGAGCCCATTCAGACAAATTGTCTAAGGTATCTTGCAATGGTCCTTGCAGATCGCTAGCCTCGCTACCAGTAATGGATACAACGCTATCGTCTGCAAGTTGCCTTAGCGTGCATGAATTTGCAAGTCATTCATCGATGTCATTGACGTGAAAATAATATAAGAGAGGACTTAAACATAAGCACTGGGGAAGGCCCATGTAACTAATTCGGGAAGTTGTCGAATCGCCATGTGAGAAATACATATGCTTTTCTGACATCAAATTGAGCAAAAAGTTATTCAAATTTGGTGAAAGTCCCTGCGAATGAAGTTTCTCGCCTAAAACTTCTACAGAGACAGAGTCAAAAGCCCCCTTAATATCCAAGAACGCAGAAGCCATTTTCTCTTTTCGTGCAAAGGCGAGTTGAATTTCAGTAGAAAGCAACGCTAGGCAATCGTTCGTCCCTTTGCCCCGGCGAAAGCCAAATTGAGTATCTGAAAGTAAACCATTTGTTTCGACCCATTTGTCTAACCGTAAGAGGATCATTTTCTCCATTAATTTCCGGAGGCAAGAGAGCATCGCAATCGGCCTATATGAATTGTGATCAGAGGCAGGTTTCCAAATAGCAATGACTTTTACCTCCCTCCAGTCGTGCGTAACAATATTTAACTCAAGAAACTTGTTGAACAAATTCAACAAGCGTCTTTTTGCAGAGTCGGGTAGATTCTTCAATAGGTTGAATTTTATTCTATCTAACCCTGGAGCCTTATTGTTGCACGACAGGAGAGCCATTGAAAATTCCAACATCGAAAATGGAGGTTCTTCCGTAGTTACTAAAAACGCGTCGCGAAAGGTTTTCTGCTCCGGTACAGAGTCCGGACAGACCTTTTTGGCAAAATCGAGTATCCAGCGATCTGAATACTCCTCACTCTCATTCGAAACGTCACGGTTCCGCATGCGCCTGGCGGTATCCCAAAGGGTGCTCATCGCTGTTCCCCTCGACAACGCGTTTACCAACCGCCGCCAGTATCCGCGTTTTTTCGCTTTCATCAAGCTCTTCATCTGCCTGTCGAGAACCTCGTACCTTCGAAGCAGCTTAACAGAGCCATACTTTCGGTAGTCCTTACACGCCGAGGACCTTCGCGCGTACAGTTCAGAGCACTCTTTGTCCCACCATTTGGTAGGAGGGCGCCGTCTAATCGTTACCCCGGGTATCGGTTTCGTCTGAGCTTGAGTCGCGGCGTCGATGATCAAGCCAGAAAGGAGCGCGTATTCTTCCTCCGGAGAAAGTTCCTCGTGGGACTCGATGGATTCCGCGATAATCGTCTCATAAGACTTCCAATCAATATTACGTGTAAGGTCGTATGAAATATTGATTGGATCCGGGGGAGTTGAACCATTAGCAATTGAAATAACGATTGGAAGATGATCACTACCGTGGGGATTATTGATTACTTTCCACTGGCAATCTAACGCTAGTGATGTCGAGGAAAGGGATAGGTCAAGCACGCTTTCACGTGCTGGAGGATTAGGTACACGTGTCGCTTCCCCGGTATTCAAAAGTGTCATATTGAAGTCGTCGATCAAGTTGCAAATTAAAGAAGAGTGGTTGTCGTCGTACAGCGACCCCCATAGCGAACAGTGAGAGTTAAAATCTCCCAATATCAAAAAAAGCGCGGGAAGCAATTCTGCTATATCAGAAAGTTGCCTCTGTTCAATTCGCATGGATGGAGGAATATATATCGAAGCATGGCAAAAGTCTTTTCCATTCATATTCGTTTGAATGGCAACGACTTCAATATTCGAGGTCGAGGGGAGGTCGATTCTAAAAAAAGAATAGCACTTTTTGATCCCTCCGTGTGAGTCTCGATCTCGACGAATTATGTTGAAATCGTGGAAATTAAGTTGATCGTTTGAATTGAGAAAAGTTTCACAGAGCGCAAACGCGTCACAATTGTGTGTATTTATCAAATGAGAAAATAGATAGAATTTGGGGATGATACTACTGCAATTCCACTGTAATACAGTGATAAAATTCCTAACCTCTTTCGACGTATTAGTCATCGAAAGATATGATAGCTGAAATGAGGGGCCAAGTTGCTGCTAGTTGCTTCAAAAAGGTTTTCACTGTGGAGAGGAGGGCAAGAAGAATATTTTGAAGGGGATCTGGTATGTTGAATGTTTTAAATATCCAATCCACAATATCAGAGAAATATATAAACCCTGTTTCTTTTCCATTTTCTGATCGAGAAATGGGTGCACGAGGGGTTTTTGGTGCCCCAGGAAGCGGTGGGTACTCCTGGTTTGAATTGAAATTAAAACCAGGAGGTACTTGCTTCGGTTTTCTTTTTCACTACTTCCTTTTTGTGTTGGCTTATTGGTCATTCCGCTAGGGGTTATCTTGCGACCTTTGCGAGAAAGATTAGGAGAGTTAAGCATTCTCTTCTTCATAGATCCTTCTGGCATGGCATAAAAACACCCTTCGACGGGATCGTCAGATGTACCCTCATCGGTTGGCAAAAAGGAAAAAATGTTTCCTGTCGAGGGTGGCTCAGCCCTCTTAAGCATTTCTGCAAAAGAGCGCTTTGATCGTTGCTTGAGGGAACGCTTAATTTTTTCCTCGCGCTGTTTGTACGCGGGGCACGCCGAAAGGTCTCGGCATGACGGCATGACCTCCTTCACAGTAAAGACACTTTTCAGTATCCTCACTGCAAGCGGTCTCAGCATGATTGCCTCCGCACTTGCTGCAGCGTGCCTTGTTGCAGCAGTAGGTGGCTGTATGACCTAACTGCTTGCAGTTTTGGCAATGCATGACCCGCGGTACGAACAGGCGTACAGGCAGACGAACCCTGTCCAAAGAGATGTAGTTCGGCAGTGCGGATCCGGCGAATGTTACATCCAGTATCTTTACATCTTGAATCAGGGGGTTCTTGAAGCAGCCAACCCCGTGACGCAAAATGTCATCAACCGTGAGGTTTCCTTCGGTAACCACACCGTCGATCTCCACGTCCTTGGCAGGGATGTACACGCGGTACTCTCTCGTGAAGAGCTCGTAGCTAGCAATTGCATTTGCTTGCTTCAAGCTACTCACGACAACTCGCAGTTTGTTCGGTCTAACCTTAAAAATTTCGGTTACGTCCGAAAACTGTTTTGTCAGGTCCTTGCCGATTTGTATTAAATTAAGAGGCTTCTTAATGGGCCTGACAAAAAGCTATGAACGGACCTTTCGAAGCATCTGGGTAAGCTTTCATCCGTATTTCCGGTACCCTTGGTACAGGGCTAGGTAGCGGGGATGGTACAGGGGAAGACAGGGAAGAACTGCAGGGGGAGATTTCAATCTCTTCCCCATTTGTTTCCACATCCAGGAATAGTTCCATCTGGTTGTTGTCCATTTTTTGCGGGAGCGTTCTGCTCTACCGCACGCAAACTATAAATTTGCGATTATGGGGGGGGGGGTCAAATATATTTTGCAAAATGTGAAAACAATTTTCCAAAATAAGATGTGTTGAATAGAAAAAAAGACTATTGAATTGAGAAAAAAAAATATATAAAAAATAATAATAATAAAAACAAATGTGAATACTTCACCAGACTATTCGAATTTTGACTACGCGCCCCACTGGCTGATAGTTGGGTTGATCCAGTAGATGGCAGGAATCGCAATCAGTCTCCTTCAGCTGAGCTAGCACTAGGGACTAACCAGCGGTTGGTGGTGCGGGAAGTTTCCTTCGGCAGCTGAACGGTTTATATAGTACTGCACTGGTAGCACAAACGACATGTGACCGTCTACACACAATGCACAGTAACCACACCGCTAGGGTATAGCCGGCGCCCAGTAGCGCGGGGGATTTGCTCCAACTACTGAACGGCTTTTGATTTGACTCACAGTCAGTGATGGAAACGAAACGAATATGATGCAATCGTCGTTTATTCATCACTTGTGCACTTCACGAAGTGTACAGGCCGGGACTAAACTCGAATCCTCTCAACCCATAATGAAGTGATGATAGGGTGCATAGGTTTCTGGGAGAAAACAAACACATGACTAGACTACATCAGCTCTGAGAAGCGATTCGATCGTTGCGTTTGTCTCTCCATAGGCCGGCAGTTACGGGAAGAAAGGATAGTAACAGGAGAAAATCATGTCGCCTGAACAGCAGCAGAGGTGTGGTGCGGTGATAGGGAATGTGTGGGGGAAGGAACTACTTCGGCAGCGGTTGAGTTTAAGCGAGAGTAGGAGGGCATACACTGTCATTTTCTTTCTTTTTCTGACAAAAAATCATATTCATGAGTCAAATGAAAAAGGATATAACAAGTTCTGATCGCTCTCTGTAACAGAGACGAATAACTTCATATACCGAGTTGTGCACATTGAGAACCACGAATTGTGGTGTACACTAATGAATAGAAATATATCGTAAAGAGGAAAGCAAAAAGAGTGCACCAGCACCGATACTTTGTTTTTCGCATACTGACGACGATCTCAACGCATCCTAGGCTTGTTTTATATGTATTCATTAATCGCTAGAGGTGATTTTTTTCCTTCGCTGCTCACAGTATCGGTACCGAAAACACAAGTAGCACGTGCATCGTCTGGAAACAATGCACAGTCTTCTGTGCCGCAAGAGTTAACCAGCGCTAGGCGGCGCGAGAATTTGCTTCGACTGCTGGACGTCTATTGTACACTTCACTATACCGAAAAAACAAGCCACGCGCACACTAAACGGTATTGTTTGTTCGAGTGAGCAAAGAATAACGGAGCTGTGTTCAATGCTTCCTATCGCAACGGTAGCAGAGAAGCAAATGTGATGAGTAGTTTTAAAATAAATAAGATAGGTAGTTTATGTTATTTTCAAATTTTTCCAAATTTATTTACAATTCTTTTACACAATTTTGTAATGAACGAGCTTTAATTGCTGTAGAATTCGAAAAGTACATTTAGTGCCAAACGAAAACAGCAAGTGTTTTGGCTGAGTATGACTTGATGTTTTCCACCATATATGTACTTAGATTTCATCAAATCATTTCTCAGCCAAATTATAACAGATTTTCATTAACAACACCTATTGTTTTCATTTGGTACTAAATAGAACTTTCCAAATTTACAGCAATTGAAGCTTCATCATTACAAAAATGTGTGAAAAATTGCGAATAAATTTGGAAAAATTTGAAATTAACATAAACCATCTTATTTATTTTAAAACTTTTCATCACGTATAGGTAAACTTTTTAGACATATTTATATGATTCAAATACATTACAAAACACTATTTTTCGCCTTTCCAAAACAGCCAAAATATAAAAAATCGGTTGAAAAACAACCGTATTAAACATAAAAATGTGACTTTACGAACTAATTTAATTTTTGTCATGATTGACTAACATTTTAAGTTTAGTAAAGCGGGCAATGTATCTAGTTTCGCGGGAATGCGAAACTGAACGGGAATAGAAGGTGTGACTAGACTTAGAAAAAATTTCCCTCGTCCAGACGGAACTCGAACAACGGAGATTGCGGGTTCGAGTCCCGTCTGGACGAGGGAAATTTTTTCTAAGTCTAGTCACACATTCTATTCCCGTTCATTTTCACATTCCCGCGAAACTTCATACATTGCCCGCTTTACTAAACATAATAATAGTGTCATAGCAGAACAACGTAGAACTTTTTGTTTTTCATAATCGGGAAAAATTACAGAAAAACTTATTTTACACACTATGCCTCCTACGAACCAATTTTCAACAAAACTGTCTTAATATCACATTACCTCTTAGTTAATACTCTATTTTATGAGGATCGTATGAGTTAGCTAATTAATTCCTAAGTATTTGCATGACCTACTGTAAAATATCTGTGAAAATTTTTTCTTCCATTTTACAAGCTTTGTAAATCCTCACTTTCACAATATTATAGCACATTTTCTAAATTATTTTTCAAAGTAAATTATCATGATTTCTAGTCGACAACATGTCTACTGCAAGTAGAAAATAAAATGAGGCATGAAAACTGTTTTTTTTTTTTTTTAGTTTTGTCGCGACTTTTTTGGGTTCTGCCCAGTGCGGCGTCTTGAGTTGATTTAAGGTCTCTTGGCATCATTTCGTTGGTGTTCGGTCATTATAGGTTGGTTTCCAGAAACCGGAAACCATCATATTGGATTTCAAAATGGTCAGTGAAGTCGATTCAATGTAGTATTTGGTCATTTTCGGTAACCGAAAAAAGCAAAGCCTTGGTGCTACATTCCGTATCGGAATTCGACCTTCTGTTTTACTATACACAGACTTCGCAGCCGACTGTTAAGTGTACAGGACAATTGCGGGCCTAGCGCTACGATCCTACTGACACTAACAGTTTCTCCCGAGCCGGGACTCGAACATACGATGACTGGCTTCTTAGGCCAGCATCGTACCTCGAGACCAGCTGGGAGATTTTACCGAAAGTCGCCATCCTGTATTTTATCTCGGTTCTGGAATGACTATTTTGGGCTGTTTTCCAGCAACCGGAAGTTGCCACTTCGAATTTCAAATTTGCGTCTAGGGACGATTTTTGGCCTATGTGCATCATCTTGATTGCAGAAATGTCCATATTGGGTGATATTTGGTCATTTTCGGAATTATCTCGATTCCAAAAGTAACGAAGTTGGGTAATATTCGGTCTTTTCAGACTGTTTTCTGTAAACTGGAAATCGTCATTTTGAATTTTAAAATGCTGTCTGGAGCCGGTTTTCGGTTGCTGGGTGTCATTTTGGTTCCATAACAAACCATAATAGGCGGTATTTGATAATTTTCTGAAACCGGCAGTCACCATTGGATTTCAAGATGGCGTCTAGATTTAATTTTCAGTCTCGGCACTGTTCTGGTTATGGAAATACTTATATTGTGTGGTGTTGGATCGTTTTGGAATGTTCTCCAGAAACCGGAGAATATCATCTTGACATCTTGGGTTGATTTTCGGTTTCGAAAATACCAATATTAACCTGTTGAGTTCAAAAAATGTCTCCACATTTTTCAATAGTTCAATAGTTCACGTGATAACATTACAATTTTGCCACATACTGATAGAGGCATAACTAATTTCCCAATCCATTGTTGTGAAAACGAAGAAAATCCGTTGGAAACCAACATCAATAAAACACCCTTAAGAATTAATACACCCAACAAAATTAGCAATCTCTGATTTGCAATAGGAAAATCCCAGGAAAATCAATCCCCTCCCGTCCCCTTGCACACGCTAGTGGAATGAAGCGACACTAATGTATTAGAAACATATCCGATACGCAAAAATCTCTAGATACAAAATTTCAAGATGAACTATTAGAAGGTTCAAAAATAATGACGGTTGTTTTAATTTCCTCTCCTTTTAACTACGCCACTGAGATACATAAAATTCAATATCACGGGAATATACCTCGTATTTGAGATCTCACGTGTACAGAATAATACAGTGATCACCTTTGGTGTTTTAAAGTGTTATTATTTGGCATTTAGCAGTTTACAATGAACAAATTTGTAGTTACCCTCGTCTCCGCTTTTTTTCTTCCTGTATGAGATAGACATAATTGAGAGTGATAGAAACAAATACGCTTCGATACGACCTTTGTTTACCGAATTAAATAATAACCGGATAAGCGGTTTAAAAATTAATAAAGGTTGATAACATTCCTCTCCCCCTCCCTTTTTCTTAACTACGTCACTGAGATGTAGTAAAGTCTCAGATGAAAACCTCATATTCGAAACCTGTATATAAATTTTCACGATGTGCATTTTAATAATTTACAAACAATAAAATTTGTACATCCCCCTCTAACTACGCCACTGTGGGATAGAGAAAAATCAATGTTATAGAAACAAACCCGCCGATCGAAATTGGCACGGTGAGCAAGTTAGGTGTTGAAGAGCTTACAAATAGGTATTTTACCCCCCAGCCCTTGCCACGCTTATGGAATAGGTAAAAGTCATTGTAATACATCAGTTACTATAGATTCCACATACCGAATATAATACAGATCGGTCCAGCAGTTTTAAAATCATCAAAGATTGACATTGTTAACCTCTTCCCCTCATCCTTACAACGCCTCTGAGATACAGAAAGGTCGTCGTAACGTGGCAAAAATACATCTTAAATTCAAAAACATCTGTATATAAATTTGCAGGGTTATCGGGGAGAAAGTTTTCACGTTCATGAAACAGAAATTTACCCCTCTTGCCTACGCTTATGAGATAAAGCAAAACTAATATTTTAGGATTACTCTCCGTACTCGAAAACCCATATACATAAATTTTCACGGTAATCGGTCCAGTAGTTTTTAAGTCTATAGAGGACAGACAGACAGACAGACAGACATTCGCATTTATAGATATAGATTTTTACATCAACTATGAATAATTCGGTACATAACTTTGAAACAAACTCAGACATAAATGACATTAGACGTTGATTCTGTAAAGTGGTGATTGTTTTGATGTTTGATCGCCACTTACTATTGAAGCCCTAATCAGTGCGAATGAGAAGGAAAACAAATTATAGAAAAATAATCGCAGCCAACTGGTAAAGTAATAAAAAATTGCGGGGCTAGCGCTAGACTACCGATGCCTGACGGTCGACGTTTTTCTGATATCAGCACGGCAGTTTTCAGTTCGGAATTTGTAATCTCTGCTATCAGTAGAACGTTGATTTCATTATATTGTGGCATTGTTTTCACAGCTTTCGATCTCATTTCGCTTCGCTGCTCCCATCACACAAGGTCTCTAAAGTATCGGAATATGTGTTGTTTGCTCTCTTGAGAGTCTTGTGTAATCTCTGATAAAAAGCATTACTGTATCGATCGCAAATGTATCGATCCTTTTCATAGTACCGGAATCAAGAGCTCTAGTCGTTTTAACCGTGGGTTCTGGTATTTACGGTTTTTCGCGCAGTTGGTTTTGAAGCCGGATTTATTTTTTTTAGTAAATGTCAAGTGATGTCAATATTATTTATTCATGGATTTTTCATGTTTATTATTTTTTCTACTTTCACTAAAATATTGTCTCAAATAAATGTTCCAAAACTAGGAAAATTGTAGAACCAGCCTTTTTTTGTTACTACAATCCAAATTTTCCAATTACAAAAAAAAAAATATAATAAAAAAAAAGAAAAACAAATTGCAAAATTTAGTTTGTATTGTTTTGATTTAGTCAAACACTTTCCAACATGCATAATAGTCTTTATGATAATTGTTTCACTAAATCAACGCTCTCGAAAATATTGGAAACTTTTGTTCCCGGATTTCGGACCGGACTCTGGACCGGAACCGGAACGAAGCCAATTGGACCAGACCCAAATCGGACCGGAACGAGCTAGTTCCGATTTCTTACCGGACCGGACCGGAACACGGACTCAACGTTTTCGTTCCGATGTCACTATTCTGTGTAGGTACAACCAATAGATCATACATGGCATACATGGTGTTGGGGACAACTGGAATAGCGGAATGCCCCCATTGCATCCGCACGCCGCTGGGCTCATAGGCGGCAGCATAACTGTCACCGAGTGATGCTGAACAGCGCTTATGGATTGAGGGAAAGTTGTCTTATGTCATATGTATGTACCTAGTTAGATAAAAAGTTTTAATATGTAAGTACGCGTTTTAATTGGATCGATTGTCCGAAAGCTTTTAAGTTGTATTAGCGTTCCGAGAACTATCGCTCGGGTAGTTAAGTCACAAAAGTGGCGACGAGTATTCGTTTTTAGTTATTTTTTATGGTTTTGTGCTGAATTTATCGGCAAAAACGTCACCCACGCGGAAACGCAGAAGGATGGATCACTCTCCTGACGATATCCCGGACCAGAATCCGCCCAGAAGCGGACAAAACTGTAGTGGACAGAGTTATTGTGTGAGTTATTTCACAAATCCTAATAGGAGTGCGAGTGTTGGCAACATTTTTGACGAATACCGCACAACCCTATTTTGTTGGAAATCATGATTCGAGCACTGAAAAGAACGGTACGAAGCGCGAGTTACATGTCTTCGTGATAACGAGAATGAGACAAGTCTGGCTTGAATAAACTGGGAGAGTACGGATGCGAGCGAAAGAGAACGATCTTGGTAGTGTACAGTCTGTAGGCTATACGCAACAAGAAATTCGGTATAAGTGTGAGTATGATCGTATACCTTTGATGAGAGGATGCATGCCAGACAACTAATGGGTGAGAAGGACTTCGGAGAAAGAGTGATTCCTTTCTTCATTCAGTTGGTTAAGTTTGACAAAGACGGACGCAGAAAATGACGGCAAACGGGACAAGCACGACAATGGCGCAGCCGATGCTCCACCTCGGTAAGTCGAAAATGAATGTTACATGGAAATTTGGGGCTAGATTATGAAGTTGAAAAACATAGTGGGCACAATAAGTAAATGATTGGTAATGTAATGGATTCAGTTATGTGTGATGGCAAAAAAAATACTGGAAAAAGTGAAAATGACCATAGCGTTCATGGAAGGAAAATGGCGAAAAAAAACTGTAGTCAAAATGGCAAAAAAATTGGTTTTTAATGGAAAAAAATTGATTGGCGATAACGAAAAAAAATGCTCAGCAGAAAAAATATAAAATAAAAAAAAACAGATTAGAAAAAAAAAGATTTGTTTTTATGTCAAAAAAAAAGATGAAAAAATCGACGTGTGACACGCAAGCTATTGAAAAACAAATGATTTTTTTAATGTTATTGCAGCAAAATGAAAAAGAAAAACTTGAAGTTGGACGTAGCATTGAAAGAGCTGGCCGAGATTAAATCAATTAACACGCAACTGAAAAAGGAATTGGGTAAAGCCAACGAGACAATCAAGTCACTGCAAACCAGTTTGAAAACTCCAAGGCAGGAACCGAGCTCCGTTAACAGTGAAGATTTTTTGGTTGATTTGGGACCATCTAGCACCCGTAGAACCGAACATGCAGAAACGGAAACTAGTCGAGTGATCCGCTTTATGTCGTCTATCAACCAAATATCAGTTTCCTCGATCACTCTCCCGGAATGTAAACCGAAAGCGGAGGTGTAGCCGGCCCTGGTCGATCCCTAATCAGCGTGCAGCTTAAGCGCCACTCCGTTAGGAGACTGCACGCCACGCTATGTTTGCCCGGTGAGACTCCCCTAAGGGTCAGTCAAAGTTGCCATAAAGAAAAGAAATCAGGATCGGACCAGATAGGCTTATACATTTAATGCTCCAAAAGCGGGTAGAAAACCCTTTTATCAGCCAGCAGAAATCTTCAACACCTACGTAAACGCGAAGAAAGCTTGCGGTAAGGAATCACCCATACCTTGATGTTATCATCACAGGCAAAGTCGCTATTTGCCGCTAGCGGGCGCAAACATCTCGAACAATGAGCTTTGCTCGGCATTCAAATTCCGCCACGCGGAAGACACAACGAACCGAACTACACGAATACGAATGACGTGAACATATTAGAACGTACTAAATCCTTCCAGTAAACACATTACATCATTTGTTTAACTAATCAAACCATTTATTGGAGACAAAAAGGACAGGTTTGTATTTTATATTACTAGCATGCTTTAATGTGTGTTGTATTGGTATATGTATTCTTAACTCTAGGCCTATCTTCTATTGTTCGTGTGCTTTTTCTCCCTACTGTGCTCGTGGACCCATGTGCTTTATATTTCAATCAGCTGCTTTATAATGAATCTGCAGTGACGTCACCGGCTTAAGCAAATGCTTGCACCCGGGTGTTTAATTCGGTAAGGTGGCGTTCATAAAAGTGGTTCTATCATATTGCGTGCACGTCAAATCTGCTCACCTTATATTTTGGGACACGGCGGTAGCATGCCGGTCGCGGCCGACTTAAGTCGGGAAAATTAATACAGCATCTATAGGGCGTCCTTTACGGAGGCCTCTTTGATAGAAAGAACGATACTACTCACCGAGACTGCTGCGACGGTCGCTGTTGTTGCTGCTTTCGGTTGCTTCGCTGGATACTGCTACGGCTGGCTGCTGATGATGATGATCACATGTGGCAACGGGCATGCGATCGGTCGGCAAACGCCGACGGGGGATGAACTGCGGCGGGGATAAACTCGCTTCCTTAGTGCCGCTTACAGGGAGATATCTCGACCTGAAACGGACACTAGCTCACCGGAGGGCCCCGGTCTACACGATGTTACACGATGATGCGGATTTTGGGAATACCGCGTGTCTTCCGACGATGTAGCGCTGTCGGGAATTTCGTCCGATGGGGAAAAAACCAGTGCGCGGTGCGCCTTTCGCTGCCCCTTTCCTCTCGTTCGTCTTGGCTGTCGAATAAATTGTGAGTAGCCGGCTGGCTATTGTACAAAGGGTCATTAGCACGTGAGCGGGTCATTGACATTATGAAATGAGCACATTTACCTATCTGAATTTTCTCGCACACTTTATTGAATTGGCGAAACTATTTGTGCACGTTATTCGACTCTATCTAATTTTAAAATAAAGAAATTTAATACAACTCTACTATGTTCACATTATATGACTTACTATTAGAAACTTAAAGGAAAAACGCGGACAACAGACACACTTCCGAAATGCTTGGCGGACTAGGACGAAATGAACGAGCAATGTAAGTCCTCAGATAAGGGAAGGTGATTCCGTACGACTTACAGGAAATACGTAATGTCCCGCCAACTTCTTCGGGTTACTTCGGAAATCTACGATTCTTTTGGCTGTTTTATTTTGGAATCTTAAATTGGCTCTATCTGTCCCTTTCCAACCTTTCTTCGAGGTTTCTTTAGAGACTATCGCGCTAAGTGAGTCTGAACGGGATTGTGAGCGGCTGACACTTAGAGAGAAATTATGCGATGGGATTGCGACAAGTGTACCGAAATAGCTAGCCTACATCTTGGCGCCAGCAGTTATGTTGATTTCGAAGTTACTAATAAATGCTACGGCTACATAACACCACACTTGTTTTACGAAAATTTGGAATTTTGGTTGTTGGATAACAACCAAATTTTCGTAAGGGACCTTTGTATTCCCATACGAAAACAATTTCTCCACAAAAATAAAACTACATAGGGTAAACAATATACAATAATACTAAAGCTAATCCTTGGTTCACCAACAAAATCGAAAATACTGAACATTTTTAAACATTTCTGTCGACCATGTTGGTATTTAAGTTATTGCTGTTAAGACTTCAAACTAAATTCAAAAAAAGTCGAACATACCGACCATAAAATTCTCCATAATCCCAATGTGTTTCTTACGACTCACAAAGACATAAAACACTACAATAATCCATACCTAAATACGGCTCATTGGACTTCAGGATTACTCCAATCCTAACGTTGGAAAGTATCCCTACTCCCGAATTCGCCAACTGGTTTGCCTATCATGAGACTCCAAGGCTTCTCCCTGGAAAATTCTCTTTCTGACAACCCGTACATACATCATGAAACTACAATGATTCTAACGCCGATATTTCGGCTAAGGCGAATCCTGCATAATTTTCCCTCAAACCCTGCATCGAGTTGATCTGGTATAAACATACATCAAATAATCTTGATCAACAAATATATCTCCAAATCTCTCGACGCAATTATTTATTATATTTCCACACCGAACCACATCGGCAACATGAAATACAATTAAAAATTAAAATGTGAAAACCCCTATTAAAGCTCCACTCGTCTCACGCATACAACTAACTACCAACACGAATCAAGAGAAACGTCAAAATAATGCTAGATTGAATACTGTAATGTGTGGTGTGCTAACAGGCACTGCAGCGGATCGGAATTTAATCAGGTAAATATTCATTAATTTGGCTCTACATTTCGCAAAATTACTGGCCACAATATACCAGGTAAGTTACTAAATATATTCTGATTATTATTTTCTATTTTCAGACTGAATTTATGTCGACTGCAAAACGTAAACAATGTTTACGTTGCTGATACGACCGGATGGATAAACTGGACGAGCAGTAGCTGCATCTGCATTATCTCACGGCTAGTGGATGGATCTGCCAACTATCCCTCATTCGTTTGGAATTTGACGGAGGAAAGCTGACTTCTGGTGAAACAGGTTGGTGTGAACAATTTCTGATTGTGTTTTTTTTTTCCTTTACTTTCAGGAACAATCGGATTGACGGCTAAACCCAAGGATACAGATTTTACCCCGACATCAAAATTGGCCGGTGGAACGAAAATTGCCATATTTTTATTTCTAAGTTTAACCCAAAAACCAAACCTCTAAATAACGAAACTAAATAATTTAACATGAATATAAATAAATAGCAAAATAAATTAACATCAATTTAAGTAAATAGAAAAATAAATTAACATTAATATAAGTAACTAACAAATTAACATATATATAAAAACAAATAAATTACTACTAATAAATAGAATAATATACAATATACTTTGATCAAATTTACGATAATTTTAAGTACTAACATAGGATAAGAAACATTGTGAACTACAACTAACATTACTTATCCGATAATTTTTTTTTTATATATTTTTACAATTTACATTGGGGTGATCCTGCACAGGCAACATCCCCCTTCCTCCTTTCCCCAAAGTCTCGTCAGTTAGTTTAGAGGTCAGAGGTACGAACTCTTGTACTACAATGCATCAAACAAGGAGATTGCATATGCCATTTCACCTTGAAACGCCAGGTAAACTTGCTATACCTTTCTTGTTCAAGAAAATCAATATTGATTATATCCAACACATTCGTAAAGTTCTTCTTGGGCCTGAACGAGTCAATGTCCCAAGGATGCCCCCAGTAGATACATGTTATTGTGGGGGCGCACTGTCTAAAAGACAGTGCTAACTTCACGAATGGTGGTATAATGTTTCTAGCAACCAGAGCGAAAGCATCATGGTGCATTGTCCCAAACAGGTAAACTGAGAGGTTCATAGCTGAAAAATTTCTGTGCTAACTTCACAAACAGCGAAATAATATTTCTTGCAACCAGAGCGAAAGCACCATGGTGCATTGTCCCAAACAGGTGAACTGATTGGTTCATAGCTGAAAAAAAATTCGTTTAATTTTCCGGTGTCTGCAAAGCGAGTTTCTTCAAATACCTGCAGTGAAAAATTCCAATTCTTTTACCCTTTAGATCCTCAAGATCATAACAGTGGCTTCCGACCACTCTTTTAACCACTGCTGGGACGTATTTTGGTGCAAGCTTTGCACTGAAACCCTTGCCTTTATCCGATTGTTCTGTATTTTTCTTTAGGACCTTTTCTCCTACGGAGTAAGTTGGACAATTTGCATTCGACCGAAGATTATAGTGGGACGAATGTTTTTTATACGCAGCTTTTAAATTTTCACGGACATCTTCAAGAAGCTTTTCTCTCTCAACCGCATTAGGATGATTACTACCGACCGGTGTGGAATCCCTTAGGTGCCGGTATTCTCTACCGTCAGACACCATGTTTCGTCCGAACACTACAAAGTACGGAGAATATTTAGTAGCTTCGTGAACTGAGTTGCGGATGGCATTAGCAATTTGTTGTAAATTATTTGCCCATTCTTTATGTTCCTTACGAATGGATGCTCGTATTGCTGTCGTTATTACGCGGTTGACTCGCTCGGTGTCATTCACCTGCGGATGATAGTTCGGGGTGCGCCAGTGTGTTACGTTGTACTTTGCCAACAGACCATGAAAAATTCCCGACGTGAATTGAGTTCCATTATCTGAAAGGATCACTTCTGGGACACCAAAAAGCAGGAAAATTGTGTTTTCCACAAACTGAACCACTGTTTCAGCGGTTGCTTGCCGGAATGGCTGCACTAGCACAAATTTGCTGAACAAGTCCGTCACAACCAGAAGGCATGTGCTACGCCCTTTCCCTGAGGCAGGAAGCGGGCCAACGTAGTCCATCGCTAAGAATTGCCACGGGTACTGGGCAATCTTTTTCTGTTCGGCCATCGGTGGGGTCGTGTTTTGTTTGGTGGCCTTGCTAGTCTGACACTGTAGACAAGTCTGGCACTTCTTTCTCACCTCCCCGTTCATTCGCGGCCAGTAATACCGTTCCTTCACGGCGGCTAAAGTTTTTTCGTAGCCAAGGTGTGCCTGCTCATGGATCCTACTGATGATTTCAAGGCGTTCAGTTTTCGGTGGGTATCTTTTCCACTGAAATCTCTTATCTTCAACCTTATCGCCTCCCTTCACGTATTTCAATATTTGTCCATCCACGATGCGAAAATCCGGATAATTTGCTTTGTCCTTCAAAATCTCCATTAACTCTTGATGCTCCAAGTCCACGTTCACGGTGAAAATCGTTTCTACTGACCTAGACAAACAATCAGCGAGTATGTTGTTTTTACCTTTTCTATACTCTAACTCAATGTCATACGACTGTATCTTGAGTGCCCATCTCAATAGTTTTGAGTTACCCGATTCTACGCCGATCGTAAACAGCCATAGCAGACTACGAGCGTCAGTTATAACTCTGAACCGAGAGCCTTCGACAAAATGTCGAAAGTGTTCGATGGCCAAAAGAACCCCCAAGCACTCTTTCTCCACGCTTGCATATTTTCTCTGCGTGCTGCTTAGCTTTTTGCTGAAGTACGCGATGATTCTCGCCTGTCCTTCAATTTGCTGTGTCAGTGCGGCACCTACTGCATTATCCGAAGCATCAGATTCAATGGTGAATGGGTGACTGAAATCTGGATTCCCCAGAATCGGAGCGGATATCAGCGCGGCCTTAAGCTCTCCAAACGAAGTTTCCGCTGCTTCCGTCCACACAAACTTTTTAGCTTTCGCCTTTTTTAACAGGTCTGATATTGGTGCGACAATGCGGCTGTAATCACGAATAAACCGCTGATAGAACCCCGCTAGGCCAAGTAACCGCCGTACATCCTTCACACATTTTGGTCGAACGTAATCTAGGATTGGCGAGATCCGTGAGTTGTCGATCGATACACCATTTTCAGTCAACAGGTACCCCAGGTACATCACTTGTTTCCTACAGAACCGACTCTTGTCTAATGAAATAGTCAAGTTGGCCTTTGACAATCTTTCTGCAACCAATTTAAGCAGGCGCACGTGCTCGCCAAACGTTTTCGTCGCAATGACTATGTCATCCAGGTAAACGAAAACATTCGGTTCGAGATCGAACCCGATCACGCGGTCCATCAATCGGCACATCGTAAACGGTGCGTTTGTCAATCCGAATGGGCAAACCTTGAACCGGAACAAACCTTTTGGTGTTCTAAACGCCGTGTAGTCTCGCGACTCCTCTTTGAGAGGAATCTGAAAGTAGGCGTCTTTCAAGTCCACTACCGAATAGTATTTTGCCTTTCCCAACCGATGAAAGATTTCCCCCATATTCCGCATTTGGTAGGAATCTTTTTTCGTCCAGGCGTTTATCGTGCGAGAATCTAAGCAAACTCGTAGCTTACCGTTCGCTTTCCGAAATGGGACTAGAGCGCTAGCCCACTCGCTCGAACACTCCTCGATAGCGTCCATTTTTTTGTATCGTTCAATCTCCGATTCCATTTCCGCTTGAATGGCCGGTGAGCACCGGTACCATGGTTGTCTTCTTGGTCTCGCTTCCTCACTCAGTACTATCTCGTGTTGTATCAGCGATGTTCTGCCTAAGTGGTTTTCTGTCGTACAAGGAAAAAAAACATTTTATTGCTTCGACCAAATCATTCCGATCTTTCCGCGTTAACTCGTGCTCCGTTTCAATAGTCTCTGGGGTTGTTTTAGACGGCTCAGGTAGCTCTAATGCTGGTATGTCTAACGTTGTGTCTGGTTCGACGTTTTTCAGCGCTGGCAGTGTTTCGATCGGTAATAACGTGAACTCAATGATTTCTGTCGGCCTCTCCTTGGCCTCCCATCCTATCGTCGTGACAGGTTCAAACCCACCTGTGTTTCGCATCATTGGCTCAATTCCGAAAGACTTCCAAAAATTATATCCCAGAATCAGTTCACGACAAATTTGCGGTACTACTAGCGTTGGTATCACTCTTGTAATTCTGCGAAACTCCATCGGTAGCTGTACATAGCCCAAGCTCTAGTGTATCGTTTTGTCAGCCGTTACAATTTTCAGTGGACTATGCTGCAATTTAAGTCCATGTTTCTCCGCAATATCCGTAATGCTCGTTACGCATACGCTCGCTCCCGAATCCAGTAGAGCGTCGTGCTCTATATCAAATATTTTTACCCTGACGTGTGGACAACTTGCCGTGTGGATTTTTACCTCACACACCTGCTTAAACGGGTCCTCATACGGACTAGAATTGGGAACTTTTCCCGCCGACGGAATGCTCCTGTTCCCTAGATTGCATTCCCGTGGTAGTTTCCCGACAGATTTTCAGTTGTACGTCGGTTTCCTCTCTGATGGTTCTCACATGTCCATGTTGTTTTGTTCGGAGTACCGCAAAGGTATCAAAACATCCGTTTCTCCTCTCTGCAATTTCGCCAAATGTGTCCACGCTTCTGACAATTCCAACACATTGGACCTTGTCGATCCTCGTTCGGAGGTGTCTCCGTAATCGGTTGTTGACTTCGTGGTTTGGGTTGCCTCACTTTGCCGGTTTCTGTTGAACCGTTTGTCTAACGCGTACAGCTCTTCTGTCTCGGAATATGAATCGTCAGATTCCTTTTCGGCTTCGATATTGTGGACATTAGTGTGACGGATTGGTCCTTCCCTTGATTGTCGCAGTGATGGGTCGTTTGCATCTATTCGGTATGTGTAGTACTCCAGTTTCCGAAGGTCTCTCACTGTTCTACACGCCAGCTTCGAGCGGTAGTGGGGACGCATGTTATCCCATATCACCTCAAAAATCCTCTGACTATCCAACGGAGTTGTTAGCGATTTATTTAACCGCTCAATTTCCATTTTAAACGATAGGAAGGTTTCGTTGCGATTCTGCTTCCGTTCGTAAATTCTTTGACGGTTTCCCTGGTCCTTATTTGGATTGCCGTACATGTAACGGATCCGCTGCTCGAAGTCTTGCCAGTCAATGAATTCGTCTGCGTAACACAAATACCAGTCATAGGCTTCTCCTCGCAGTATCGTGTGTACCCTTTGTAACAGCGTGTCCTCACGAATCCGATCCATTCTTGCCAAGTGTTGAATTTTTTGGAGAAAATCTTCCAACGATCTTTGGCGTGAGTCTCCATTGAACGTTAGATGCCACTTTTCCATTCTTCTATCCGCATTCTGGATTTCTCGATCCTCGATCTCTTGTTGTCTATGTTGCCCTGTTCTACTGTAATCGGAATCGTTATCCGTTCTTCTGGCTCTGTGGTTTTGCTCATTTCTCCTATTATTTCGGTTACCACTCCGCCGCTCGTTATGTATTCCGCACTCATCTGACTCATCCCGATCTTCCCGATCGTTCCCAAGGGTTGTTCTCTGTCCTTGTCTGTCCCTTTGATAGCCATTTTGGCGATCTTGGTTATCACTTCGTCGGTCCATGCTGCGTCGGTTTGACGGTCGGTTCTCCTCGCGCTCAAACTGTCTTTCTGTACCTTTTCTCTGATGTGACTGCCTTTCTCCGGTTCTTCTGGAATGGTGCCCCAATCTATTTTCCCCTTTGACCCAGGAACTATCACTGTCTGAATCTTCAGATTCCGTAGAGGTACAACTTCGCTGGCGACCCCGACGTCTATTATTGTTATTTTCTGTCGCTCGCGCTGACGACCTTGCTTCAACTAGCTGTTGTTCTAACATTTTTAGCCTATGCCTCAAAAGTTGCAGTTCAAAATTCGTAGTCTTTTCCTTTTGGTTCTGCGGCGAATTCTTGAGAATTTTCCCGGTCGGTCTTTCCTGTTGGCCTTGAGATTCTGCTTGGTCTTGAGCAGATGCTCCGTTTTGCGCTTTTTCTTCGTCATTTTTCTGCTCCTCTACTTTCTTGTGGTTGTCGTCAACTTTCCCTGAGCGGTCCTCATCTTTTCTAACACTATATTTGTTCAACACTTCCCGTATTCCACTCCCGAGTTCCCTACGCATTTTTTGTCAGAGTCGCGATCGTCCGCCAAACTCCGCGCTACCCTCAGTGCATAGTGCTTGAGGCGCGAGATACACCGGTCCGTATCTTTACCCCTTTCTAACTTTCCTCTCAAATCATTGACAATGCTAGACACCCGATCGTATTCTTGATCAATGGTGAACCGTGATTGATACTCCCGATTTTCCCTCAAGTCGTCCGAAAATAGTTTACGCAATAACCGGTTTTTCGCATCCGCATCCGCGTTTACTTCATCAGCTCTACCACGAAAAATCAACTCGTATTCCACTTCCTCATTGGTTAAGTGGTCTGCACGCGGAAATTTAGATGCCATTTTAAATTTATATATTTGACTAAATGATAATAATAAATGTAAATGATAATAAATAAAACTAATTCCTAGGTAGGATTATTTTCCGATTTGCAGCGTTTCACAAGTCAGCAACAGTACTCTACAATAACTTCAGTATTCGAATTTGCCGTCTGTATCAACGGAATTAACTTTAACCTTTCTCTTTACCACCTTTATCCAAAAATAAATATACACATCAATACGAAAATACGAAATAAATAACGACAATAACAACTAACAACCTTACTTTTATTTTATTCTACCTATATTATTGAAAAAATACCCAGTAGTTATCTGAAATTAGTTTTAAATTTCCAAATGTAGCATTGGCTTCAACTATATACCTTGAATTGCCGAAATGTAATATTCCAAATTACAAACGTGCATTAGCTTCAATATAACATTATATAAGTTCATCAGAACTTCAATATAACTTCAACATAATCTGCCTTATACCGCCTTGAAATTTTACGTTGGGCGCCAATATGTAGCCGGCCCTGGTCGATCCCTAATCAGCGTGCAGCTTAAGCGCCACTCCGTTAGGAGACTGCACGCCACGCTATGTTTGCCCGGTGAGACTCCCCTAAGGGTCAGTCAAAGTTGCCATAAAGAAAAGGAATCAGGATCGGACCAGATAGGCTTATACATTTAATGCTCCAAAAGCGGGTAGAAAACCCTTTTATCAGCCAGCAGAAATCTTCAACACCTACGTAAACGCGAAGAAAGCTTGCGGTAAGGAATCACCCATACCTTGATGTTATCATCACAGGCAAAGTCGCTATTTGCCGCTAGACGGCGCAAACATCTCGAACAATGAGCTTTGCTCGGCATTCAAATTCCGCCACGCGGAAGACACAACGAACCGAACTACACGAATACGAATGACGTGAACATATTAGAACGTACTAAATCCTTCCAGTAAACACATTACATCATTTGTTTAACTAATCAAACCATTTATTGGAGACAAAAAGGACAGGTTTGTATTTTATATTACTAGCATGCTTTAATGTGTGTTGTATTGGTATATGTATTCTTAACTCTAGGCCTATCTTCTATTGTTCGTGTGCTTTTTCTCCCTACTGTGCTCGTGGACCCATGTGCTTTATATTTCAATCAGCTGCTTTATAATGAATCTGCAGTGACGTCACCGGCTTAAGCAAATGCTTGCACCCGGGTGTTTAATTCGGTAAGGTGGCGTTCATAAAAGTGGTTCTATCATATTGCGTGCACGTCAAATCTGCTCACCTTATATTTTGGGACACGGCGGTAGCATGCCGGTCGCGGCCGACTTAAGTCGGGAAAATTAATACAGCATCTATAGGGCGTCCTTTACGGAGGCCTCTTTGATAGAAAGAACGATACGACTCACCGAGACTGCTGCGACGGTCGCTGTTGTTGCTGCTATTGGTTGCTTCGCTGGATACTGCTACGGCTGGCTGCTGATGATGATGATCACATGTGGCAACGGGCATGCGATCGGTCGGCAAACGCCGACGGGGGATGAACTGCGGCGGGGATAAACTCGCTTCCTTAGTGCCGCTTACAGGGAGATATCTCGACCTGAAACGGACACTAGCTCACCGGAGGGCCCCGGTCTACACGATGTTACACGATGATGCGGATTTTGGGAATACCGCGTGTCTTCCGACGATGTAGCGCTGTCGGGAATTTCGTCCGATGGGGAAAAAACCAGTGCGCGGTGCGCCTTTCGCTGCCCCTTTCCTCTCGTTCGTCTTGGCTGTCGAATAAATTGTGAGTAGCCGGCTGGCTATTGTACAAAGGGTCATTAGCACGTGAGCGGGTCATTGACATTATGAAATGAGCACATTTACCTATCTGAATTTTCTCGCACACTTTATTGAATTGGCGAAACTATTTGTGCACGTTATTCGACTCTATCTAATTTTAAAATAAAGAAATTTAATACAACTCTACTATGTTCACATTATATGACTTACTATTGGAAACTTAAAGGAAAAACGCGGACAACAGACACACTTCCGAAATGCTTGGCGGACTAGGACGAAATGAACGAGCAATGTAAGTCCTCAGATAAGGGAAGGTGATTCCGTACGACTTACAGGAAATACGTAATGTCCCGCCAACTTCTTCGGGTTACTTCGGAAATCTACGATTCTTTTGGCTGTTTTATTTTGGAATCTTAAATTGGCTCTATCTGTCCCTTTCCAACCTTTCTTCGAGGTTTCTTTAGAGACTATCGCGCTAAGTGAGTCTGAACGGGATTGTGAGCGGCTGACACTTAGAGAGAAATTATGCGATGGGATTGCGACAAGTGTACCGAAATAGCTAGCCTACATCTTGGCGCCAGCAGTTATGTTGATTTCGAAATTACTAATAAATGCTACGGCTACAGAGGGTGATGAAATTGGACGGCACGAATTTGAAGCGTGGAAGGATTTACTAACAGATTGTTTGAAGCTCGCGGGTGTAGTGGACGAAACAACACAGTTTACCATATTTAAGATAAAAGCGGGGCAACCGCTGTTGGACGTTTTCAAAAATACGAGATCCTGTGACGATGCTCCCGATGAGGTACGATATCCATTTTCTAACGTAATGCATCGCTTGAAAGCGTGTTATGCAGCAGGGTCAGATGTAATGCTGCAGAGGCGAAAATTAGCACTGATGATGCAGAAGCTAGAGGAACTCGATCTTTCTTTCATCGTGCGGGTGGGAGCGACAGCTCGCCTTTGTGAGTTTGGTGACAAAGAATTCGAGGAAGTAGTCGGCACGGTAGCAGAACACGCAATGAATTATGAAGTACGTACCACGGCTCTGAAAATACTAAGTCGCAAAGGTACATTTAGTGATCTCGTCGATAAAGTTAGGGAGCTCGAGGCAATCCGCCTGAACGAGATGTTCTTTCATATGAGACATGGTGACACGGAGTCAGCAATCGTCGCTCACATAGCCGTTGGGCGATCGAATAGCGGAGGCAATATTCGTCAGCGGGAAAGAGGTAGACCTATCAGTCGCGGAAGATACAACACCCAGGAAACTCGACGAGGAGAAGATTATCAGGATCATCGTTCAGGAGGTGCTATGTGGAGAGGGGTTACTGGACAAGTACCTGTGCGCTGTTTCAGATGTAATCCATCTGGGATGGGAACAACAGATATCGCAGCTATCAATTCGAAGGTTGATGTTCAATCTGTTGAGAGTGCTACCGAGGAAATTGTAACTGTTTGTCATGAGAATAGCAGAGTATTGTGCGATATTGCTCTTGTTACGGAAAATGTGGATAACAGCGTAATCATAGCAACCGTTGCAGGATTGAAATGTGAATTTCTAATAGACTCCGGAGCGCAAGTGAATACGTTTACTGAGCAAACGTTCAAATTGCTTACCAGTCGAGATGAATATAGAAATGGACTCTACAATATTCAGCCTCGATCCGATCGGCCTCTTAAGGCCTACGCAAAAGCGGATGAGATAACAGTACTGGGAACTTTTGAGGCATTTTTGTTCGTGTCAGAAGATCGTCCGGTACTGTTAGAGAAATTTTATGTCGTGAATGAGACACGATCCCGCCTTGGTAGACCAACAACAACGCGATACAGCGTGCTTTTATTGGGACTTCAAGTTCCTGTGAGCACAGATCGCTCGAGAGCATATGACCACATGTACAAAAATGATATTGCTGCGATACAATGCGAGAATGTGTTTCCGAAGTTCAACATTCCCCCAGTAGAAATCAAATATGTCATTTCAAAGCCTCCTTGCCGCAACATTTTTTTCAATATACCACTAGCAGTGAACCACTTGTGGAGCAAAGATTACAACAGTTAGTTTCCTTCAACATTATCGAACGAGTGGAAGACGAAATGGACGTGTCGTTTTGTTCGTCGATGTTAGTCTTTCCCAAAGGGAAAGAAGACTTTCGTTTAGTAATAGACCTTCGTGGGCCAAATCAATTCATTCGTAGAACACCCTTTGCGATGCCTACACTCGAAAAAATCCTCGCGGAGTTGGAAGGATGTAAGTGGTTTTCCACGATAGACTTAACAAATGCCTTCTACCATATCGTACTTCACGAAAATAGCCGGCATCTAACAAACTTTCTCACCGAGTTCGGTATGTTTCGCTGTGTACGGTTACCGTTTGGGTTGTGCAATGCACCAGATATCTTCCAGGAAGTATTACAACGAAAAATATTGGGAGGATTCAAAGGCGTTAGAAATTACCTGGACGATATTTTGGTGTATGGTAAGACCAAGGAAGAGCACGATGTGAATCTGGTCGCGGTACAGGAACGCCTCAGGGAGCACGGTGTTAAAATCAATGAAGCGAAATGCGTATTGAGTAGCCAAACAGTCCAGCTCTTGGGATTTGTTTTGACACCTAATGGCTGGCAAATCGAGCAGGAAAAGTTAAGCGCTATCAAAAAATTTCAAACACCTGTCAATTGTTCGGAATGAAGAGTTTTCTTGGATTGATTACTTTTGTTGATCTATTTTTGATTCACCGAGCGACCGAGACAAAACATTCACGCGCACTTGCTAGCGCGGAGAGATTTTATTGGACCGATAAGGAGCAAAATGAGTTTGAAACCTTGCAGAACAAGTCGTTGGAAAGAATCAAAACGCTGGCATTCTCCAGCAATACGGATCGCACGGAGTTATTTGTGGATGCGTCAGCGGTAGGACTCGGAGCAATACTTGTACAGTTCAGCTGCAAAGAAGTTCCGAGAACCGTGGCGTGCGCTTCTAAAGCGCTAACAACAACAGAACAGAAGTACCCCCAGACTCACAGAGAAGCTTTAGCTGTTGTCTGGGGCGTAGAGCGCTTCTCATTCTACCTTCCTGGCAGAACTTTTATTACTAGGACAGACGCATCGGCGAACGAGTTTATATTCAACTGCAATCACCGGATTGGAAAAAGAGCGATATCAAGAGCCGAAGCGTGGGCGTTGCGGTTGCAACCTTACGATTTTACTATTCAGAGAATTGCATGTGAGGAAAATGCAGCTGATGCTTTATCACGGTTGATTGATTGTTCACAAACAGCGGAGTCTTTCGATGACGGTCATAGTAATCATTTATTATTTGCTATTGACGCAGGTATCGATATTACGCTTCACGATATCGAAACTCAATCTGAAAACGATGAAGATAGTTCAACATGTTTGTGCAGCATTAAAATTCAACAATTGGGCTCCAGAATTACGTGCATATGAATCTCAAAAGCTTGATCTTCATTCCCTCGGCTCTCTGCTTTTCAAAGCCGATAAGATCGTGCTACCAAAATCATTACGCAAATGGGCTTTGGAAGCGGCACACTGTGGTCATGTCGGCGAGATGGCCATGAAAAGAGTTATGCGGGAATTTTTTTGGTGGCCAGGAATGGCTAAAGAAACCGAAACGTTTGTGAAGAATTGCGAAACCTGCACCATGCTTGCGAGAAGGAATCCTCCAATACCCCTGTCGTCGAGAGAACTTCCCGATGGCCCTTGGGAAATCCTCCAAATAGATTTTCTTTCGGCTTCGGGATTCGGTTCAGGAGAGTTTCTAGTACTAGTGGATACGTATTCCCGGTTTTTATTTGTCATAGAAATGCATAGAACAACGGCCGAAAGTACGAACACTGCACTTTGCGAGATTTTTAAATTATGGGGGTGTCCGAAGATTTTGCAGAGCGATAATGGGCCACCTTTCCAGAGTGCCATCTTTCGTAAGTTTTGGGAAGATAAGGGCGTAAAGGTACGAAAGTCAATTCCCTCAAGTCCACAATCCAACGGAATGGTCGAACGCCAAAATCAGAGTATTACTAAAGCCTTGGCAGCAGCTAGAATTGATGGAGTCAATTGGCGTACAGCTTTGCAACGGTTTGTACACAACCATAACACCCTGGTACCCCACTATAGACTAAAGGATACACCATTTGAACTAATGGTTGGGTGGAAGTACCGGGGTACGTTCCCTAGCCTTTGGAGTGAAACTAGTGAGAAGTTGTTAGATCGTATTGACGTGCGTGAAATTGATGCAGAAGCCACATTAGTGAGCAAAAAGTATGCTGACACGACCAGAGGTGCTAAGACTTCCGACATTCGTGTTGGAGACGAAGTATTAATTGCACAGCAATGTAAATCGAAGACGGACCCCACATTCTCTGCGGAAAGATACACGGTTATAACGAGACAGGGTGGAAAAGTGGTGGTAAGAAGCGACAATGGCGTTCAATACGCTCGAAACGTGCAAGATGTGAGAAAAGCACCGATTAGATATGAGGAAGAACCGGATGAGGATGAGATGAGCGATTTTAACAACAATCAGCAGTTGAGGATGGAATCGGAGTTCCGAAATGGCATGGTTGCACTACCAGAGAACGGTGAAGGTGAATCAGAGGCTAATAACTTTCCAGGACCTGCTACAGATGATTTTCAAAATTCAACAGGCCGAAAGCTTCGTTCTAGATTTGGGTTGAAGAAGCCTGCAAGGTTCTTCGTCTACAGAATTTATCAGTAAGGAGCAAAAAAAGGATGCCGTTTGAGAACTGATTGTCACGTTGTAAAATAAAACAAAAAAAACATAACGGTTTTCAAATTTGATTTTGTAATTAAAGAAACTGAAGAGGTCCTAAGAAATACAAATATATACAAAAAAAAAATAAAAACAGCAAAAAGAAAGAGTAGACATAGAGAATATTGTAGTGGACAGAGTTATTGTGTGAGTTATTTCACAAATCCTAATAGAAGTGCGAGTGTTGGCAACATTTCTGACGAATACCGCACAACCCTATTTTGTTGGAAATCAAGATTCGAGCACTGAAAAGAACGGTTCGAAGCGCGAGTTACATGTCTTCGTGATAACGAGAATGAGGCAAGTCTGGCTTGAATAAACTGGGAGAGTACGGATGCGAGCGAAAGAGAACGATCTTGGTAGTGTACAGTCTGTAGGCTATACGCAACAAGAAATTCGGTATGAGTGTGAGTATGATCGTATACCTTTGATGAGAGGATGCATGCCAGACAACTAATGGGTAAGAAGGACTTCGGAGAAAGAGTGATTCCTTTTTTCATTCAGTTGGTTAAGTTTGACAAAGACAGACGCAGAAAATGACGGGCAAACGGGACAAGCACGACAAAAACCAGCAGTCGGCAAATGGTCAGCCGATGCAACAACAGTTTATCCGCCCGCCTTTGCTTCAGCAAGCACCGATGCAGCCAAATCCGTATTCGCAGTGGTTCCAGCAGCAGCAAGGTTATGTAACAGATCTTTTTCGGCAGCAGCAAGAGGCTATTAATCGTCAACGGGAAGCGATGCAGCAGCAGCAGCAGGCATTTATGCATCAGCAAGAGGAAATTATGCGTACCATTATGTTATCGATCCAGGTACAGGTACCGCCAAATCCGAAGGTGATTCTAGATTCACTCGCTAACAACATTAAGGAATTTAGATACGATCCGGAAAACAACGTAACATTCGCGGCGTGGTACAAACGCTACGATGACTTGTTCGAAAAAGATGCTAATCGCTTTGACGAAGGTGCTAAAGTCCGACTGCTCATGCGGAAGATGGGAATGTCGGAATACGAGCGTTATGTGAGTTTTATACTTCCAAAATCGCCGAAGAATCATACATTTGCGGAAACAGTGGCAAAACTCACTGCTTTATTTGGTGCCGCTGAGTCCGTTATTAGTTGCAGATATCGCTGCCTGCAGATAGGAAAACAATCCGGTGAAGATTATGTGACTTATGCCTGTCGTATTAATAAGTCAGGCGTCGAGTTTGAACTAACTACATTAACTGAAGAACAGTTCAAATGTTTATTGTTCGTTTGTGGCCTGAAATCCGAACGTGACGCTGAAGTAAGGACCAGGCTACTTACCAGGATTGAAGATCGGTGTGATGTTACGTTAGAGCAACTATCAGAGGAGTGTCAACGATTGTTGAACTTGAGACACGTTACCGCCATGATTGAAAATCCAGTAACCGTCAGTGTATTGTCATCAAGAAAAAAATTTGGAAACATTCCAGCTAAGTTTAAGAGTGGAAGTGATTATAAAAACCAATTTACCTATAGAAAAAAAGTAGTCCGGAAACAGCTTGCTGGTTATGCGGTGCAATGCATTATGCTAGAGACTGTACTTTCAACAATAATAAGTGCAGTGATTGTGGGAGATTAGGCCATAAGAGAGGTTACTGTCGGAGTGCAGCCAAGACTCGATTTGGCAGATACGATCGAAACAAAAGTAGTAAGCAGGTGGCAGCAGCGAAAGTAGAGACAGTAAATACTTGTAGTGTGCAACAACGTAGAAAATATGTGCCGGTAAAAATTAACGGAACATCGGTACGAATGCAGCTGGACACGGGTTCAGACATTACAATAATTTCAATTGAATCGTGGGAAAAGGTTGGTAAACCGGATTTACGTGCCTCAACAGTTATGGCGAAAACGGCTACTGGCAGACCGTTAAAAATCGATGGCGAATTTTCGTGTGAAATTTCAATTAAGAATGTAGTTAGATGCTGTTTGGTTCGCGTCACAAGAGAGGACCTTCATCTTCTGGGTTCCGACGAGATGAATGCTTTTGAACTATGGTCAGTTCCGTTAACAACTATCTGTAATCAGGTGGCAGGCACGCCATCGTATGTAGATTCGCTGAAAGGTGAATTTCCTGAAGTGTTCTGTGGTGAGCTAGGAGTTTGTACGAAGACGAAAGTTAGTTTGGTACTCAAAGCTGGAATGTCACCTGTGTTTAGACCAAAGCGTCCGGTTGCAATGTATCAAGCAGTTGATGATGAATTAGACCGCCTCGAGCGGAAGCAAATCATTACACCTGTTGACTACTCGGAGTGGGCTGCGCCGATAGTTGTGGTGCGCAAGGCGAGCGGTGCCGTACGTATTTGTGGAGACTACTCCACCGGCCTCAATAACGCGCTACAACCAAATCAATACCCACTTCCCTTGCCACAGGATATTTTTGCAAGTCTAGCGAACTGCACTGTTTTCAGCCAGATCGATTTAACAGATGCTTTTCTACAAGTGCTGGTAGATGAGAACTCGCGTAACCTTCTCACTATTAACACACACCGTGGTCTATACCAATATAATCGGTTGCCACCCGGTGTAAAAGCTGCGCCTGGAGCGTTTCAGCAAATTATTGATGCAATGCTAGCAGGCCTGCCATGCATATGTGGTTATTTAGATGATGTAATTGTGGGCGCCTACTGACGATGATCATAGAAGGAACCTTCGTGCAGTGATACAAAGAATGAAAGATTTTGGTTTTACGATCCGTGAAGAGAAGTGTTCCTTTGGTAAATCACAAATTCGTTACTTAGGTCATTTATTCGATCGGCAAGGATCAAGACCGGACCCGGCAAAAATCGAGGCCATAAGAGCAAGATCGCGCCAAATCGCCTGTGGTCGAATATCGACCATTTTTTATTTGAATGAAACTTTGCACACGTATTTGGCTTAGCAAACTGAGCATTTTTCACAGATGGAGAGATTTTTTACACCCATGAGTTACATTCTAAAAGGGCGTATGCCTTTTGGCATAGGTTTTATTCGAAGCATTGTAGCCCAGAAACCGTTTGTTGTATAGAAAAACTGTCTGAGAAAGAGCTGTAGGGAATTGAAAATGCATCATAAAAAAAATATACACTGCACAAAAAAAAAAATATTTTTGACCAAAAAAAATTAAAAATAAACAGTAAATTTCAATTTAAAAAAAAAAAGAGTTGAATTTTTTTTTATTTTTTTTTTAAAGAAGCTTGACGTTAATACGCAACTTTAAAAAGAAAGTCCAGGATGGAGAATATAAAATATAAAGCGAAACTAGTTCTGTGAAGTATCTATGTCATAAAAAAATATGTTCTCAAGATAATAAAACTCGAAAATAAATATTTGATTCTTATATATATTTATATCACTTAGAACATTTAACTCTTTTCTTGAGAACCGTTCGCCCAATCGTTTTGTTGTCAAAGAGTGAACTGTGTATTTTTAAACAAGCATTCCAATGAACGTATGGTTTTTGCTGGAGAACCATGGACAAATTAAGAAAAAACGTGTATTTTCCTAAATAATTATAATTTTTCGTGCTTAAATTAAAAATAACTCGAAAACCAATGCCTTTAGAATGTTTACTACCAAGAGCTTTTTGATTCAAAATGACTCTCTGCATCTTTTAAAATCATCAGAATACAAATATTTTGAAAAATATTTGAATTAGAATTTTTATAAAAAAATTAATCTACCATAAAAAAAAATATTTTTCATTTCTCCATCCTGGACTTTTTTTTTTAAAGTTGCGTATTAACGTCAAGCTTCTTTAAAAAAAAATAAAAAAAAAATCAACTCTTTTTTTTTAAATTGAAATTTAATGTTTATTTTTATTTTTTTTTGGTCAAAAATATTTTTTTTTGTACAGTGTATATTTTTTTTATGGTGCATTTTCAATTCCCTACAACTCTTTCTCAGACAGTTTTTCTATACAACCAACGGTTTCTGGGCTACAATGCTTCGAATAAAACCTATGCCAAAAGGCATACGCCCTTTTAGAATGTAACTCATGGGTGTAAAAAATCTCTACACCTGTGAAAAATGCTCAGTTTGCTAAGCCAAATACGTGTGCAAAGTTTCATTCAAATCAAAAATGGACGATTAAATTTTCGCGTATTTCCAGGCGATTTGAAATGATTCTGCTCATAAAAGAGTTGTCGGTGCCGACGGATATCAGTGGAGTACGGTCGTTTTTGGAAGCGATCAACTACTACGGTAAGTTCGTACCAAACATGCGTACCTTACGCTTTCCGTTGGATGAATTACTCAAAGAAGGCGCTAAGTTTCGGTGGACCGCTGAATGTCAGCAAGCATTCGACCAATTCAAGGTAATTCTTGGTTCAGACTTATTACTCACAAATTATGATTCAAAACGCGAGATTATCGTCTCAGCAGACGCTTCATCAGTTGGAGTAGGCGCTACTATCTCCCATAGATTCCCAGATGACTCGATAAAGGTTGTGCAACATGCAGCTCGTGCTTTAACGAAAGCGGAACAGGGCTACAGTCAGCCTGACAAAGAAGGATTAGCTATCATTTTCGCCGTAACCAAATTTCATAAGATGTTTTTTGGTCGTAGGTTCCGACTAGAAACTGATCACGCGCCTTTAGTCCGAATATTTGGTTCACGAAAGGGCATACCGGTATATACAGCAAACAGGTTACAGCGTTGAGCACTCCAATTTTTGTTGTACGATTTTTCAATCGAACATGTACCAACCGACAAATTTGGTCACGCAGACGTATTGTCACAACTTATCGGCAGCCATACAAAGCCTGAAGAGGATTACCCCGATCAGAAAAGCATAACTGAAAAATTACAAAATTCTATCAACGTGAGATACAAATCACATATTTTGATATAATTTTGTATTATTCCATATAATTTTGATAACAAAATTGAATCTGAGTGAGTTATAACAACAAAACGTGAAATGAAGTAGTTCTGAAACAAGCCCAACTAATTTTCCGTTTTTATCAAAACCGGTTGTTTCTAACAATGTTTGTTATTATATTGTTTTATATACTATCTTATTTTGTTAGAAAGCTGATATATTAGTAACAAATTTTGATATGTGTTTGATACTAGTAGAATCATTTCTGTTATAATTTCTGTTATTTTAACACCTAACGGGACCAAATTGAAAACACAGCCTGTAAGGTTTTTCCCGTAACAAACTAACAACTTCTGTTACATTTTTGTTTTTTCTTTCTGATCGGGACGTTATCGCAAGCATCACCCTTGAAGAAGATGTAAGGTCAGTGGCACATGGAATTACCAATGTTTTTCCGCTCAGTTTTGGGATAGTGGAAAGAGACACCCAAGCTGATTCGCAGCTTATCGTTATCTTCGAGAAGGTTGGCCGCAAAGTTCTAAACTCAACGATTCGGATGTCAGGCGGTTCAGCTCGCGACGTGATTCGCTGAGCACTGTAGGTGGTTGCATTCTATTTGAAGAGCGTTTGGTAATCCCAGTCCAGCATCGGCGACGTTGTTTAAAGCTGCTTCACCAGGGGCACCCTGGTATCCAGAGGATGCAAGCGATAGCCAAAAATTACGTTTATTGGCCGTCGCTGGACGATGATATTACCTCATACGTAAAAGATTGTAAGCATTGCGCGACGGTGGCGAAATCTCCTATGCATTCAGCACCGATTCCGTGGCCCAAGCCAGTTGGGCCGTGGAAGCGTATACACGTGGACTTTGCAGGCCCAATTGAAGCTGATTATTTCTTGCTAGCTGTGGACGCATTTTCCAAGTGGCCAGAAGTGATTCGTACTCGCCGTATTACGTCAGCAGCAACGATTGCAATCCTGCGGAATATCTTCGCTCGTTTTGGTATGCCGGAGACGCTCGTTAGTGACAACGGGACACAGTTCACGAGTGTCGAGTTCCAGAATTTTTGCGTTGGCAATGGTATCCAGCATATATCCACAGCACCGTTCCACCCACAATCAAACGGCCAGGTGGAGCGTTTCGTGGACACCTTCAAGCGTGCAGTACGAAAAATAAGCGAAGGGAAGAGCTGGAGTAACATCGATGAAGCTTTGGAGATATTTCTCTTAACGTATCGTACCACACCGAATCGGCAGGTTCAAAGCGATATGTCACCAGCCGAGGTTGCAATATTCGAACTAATTTAGATTTGTTGCGACCACCCCCACCACAGTTGGTTTCGTCATTGGAATACAGCAATAAACAGAAAAGACACTTTGTTCCGCATGATTTAGTGTACGCAAAAATATACAGTAAAAATACAGTCATGGAGAAAATAATAAATACACTTGCAGTGTTGGATAATTTTTCGTATTTGCGCACTGATTTTAATTGTTGTATGATGTTATGTTACGTCATTATGATCCGCAGACACTCGTTTTAAAAGTGGCACGGAGAAATGACCGGAGAAATTTCTTTGTCGGTGATTCTAAATAATTTTTGCGTGAGTTAGTGTTTTTAAAGTGGCGACAAAAATAAATACACTATTGGAATATAGATACAAAACAATCCAAATTAGCTTTATTTCTCTACATATCGTTAGCAAAGTTACCTTTAACGTTACAAAACTCACTTTCAAAATTTTGTGGCTTTTCCTTTGTTTTGTAAAGCCATATTCAATCTTCCGGGTATGTTTACCACCAGGTTTTTACGAGTAGAAGCTGAACTAGCATTTCACGCTGCCTGTCCGACGTTCCATAAGTCTGTTTTATTCTTTGGATGATGCTTTGCAACCTAGACTTTCCAAATCTTTAATAGAATTTCTAAAGGATTTAAATTAAAGGTCTGCGCTGGTCAAACTAATAATTCTATGTTTTCGTTCAATAATCATTTTCGTGTTTTCAATGCTGTATGTTTAGGACCGTTACTCTCCAACGAAGAAGCATGTTTTCTTTGGAATACGGAAGCATTGCGCTACGTAAAATATCTACACAGTCGTTAGTATTCATAGTCTATGTTATAAAATCAATGGGTTCCATACCAGCATCAGAAAAGAGTATTACACCGTTTTGTGGTCACTTCCAAATTTTACTACTTTCGTGGTTGATTGTGCGTTGAAGGCAGTATTCACCGGTCTTCTCACCAGCTGCTGACCGTTTGAACCAAAAAGGTTGAATTTCGACTCATCCGACCAAAACACGATGTGCCATTTAGTTGCATCCTAGTCTAAAAACTATTTAGAAAATTCAGTTCTTACCAAAATGTGTCGCTTTTGAAATAGAATAAAGTTTCCTGTGTACCTAGGTGGTCGATTTTGCTTCCATATGCCGAAGAAAACATGCCACTTTGCTGGATCTCTATGCAGTATAAAGATCCCAAACATACAGTATTGATAACACGAAGATGATTTTCAAACGAAAATATAAAATTATTAGTTTGACCAGCGCAGACTCCTAATTTTAATCCTTTAGAAATTCTATGGAAGATTGGGAAAGTCTAGGTTGCAAAGCATCATCCAAAGAATAAAACAGACTTATGGAACGTCGGACAGGCACCGTGAAATGCTAGTTCAGCTTCTACTCGTGAAAACATACCCGGAAGATTGAATATGGCTTTGCAAAACAAAAACTAACTCACGCAAAAATTATTCAGAATCACCGACAAAGAAATTTCTCCGGTCATTTCTCCGTGCCTCTTTAAAAAGAGAGTCTGTGGATCATAATGACGTAACATAACATCATACAACAATTAAAATCAGTGCGCAAATACGAAAAATTATCCAACACTGCAAGTGTATTTATTATTTTCTCCATGACTGTAAATGGTATTGGACTCCAGGTATCATCTGCGACCGTATTGGTAATGTTTTATACACTGTTTGGGTTGAAGAACGCAGATTGATCCCACATCAACCAACTTCGAAGCAGAAATGAGTCACAATTAGAAAGTGGTGCTCCACAACAGCCGCTTCCATTAGATGTTTTGTTGGATTCGTGGAGCCTTTCTAAACAATCCATGCGTTCCACGCAGTCTAGTAGTGGCGTAACTACTACACCGATGAACCTTTCATCCAATGCTACATCCCCGTCTGCCAACAGAAACGCATCTCTGACTGGAACTCCATCAATCTATTCGTCATCGTCATCTTCGTCAGACTTTGAATCAGCAGATAGTGAGCCAGCCAGAATACGAGAAGGTCCACGCCGCTCTTCTAGAACCAGAAGGCCGCCGCAGTGGTTTGACCCCTATCACCTTTATTAAAGGGGGGGAATGTTGGGGACAACTGGAATAGCGGAATGCCCCCATTGCATCCGCACGCCGCTGGGCGGATAGGCGGCAGCATACCTGTCACCGAGTGATGCTGAACAGCGCTTATGGATTGAGAGGAAGTTGTCTTATGTCATATGTATATACCTAGTTAGATAAAGTGTTTTAATATGTAAGCACGCGTTTTAATTGGATCGATTGTCCGAAAGCTTTTAAGTTGTACATATTAGCGTTCCGAGAAGTAGTGCTCGGGTCGTTAAGTCACAAAACATGGCCAGTTTTTGTCTATGGCTTTACTAGACGTTCAAAGTGCGCTTGTAGCTTTACGGATGACATATTCAATATCTGCGTTCCAGCCGAGTTCCTGATCCAAAATCACTTTGACAGATATGTAAATTTTTCAAAAGCTGTGTTGTAAGATCAGTTTCTTTTGATTAGTATTTTTTATCACGAATTTTCAGGCGATCAATTTCACCCCATTCCACGGTACTGAATAGTCCGCAACAGGCGGGTATATGGCATGGCAATTATGGTATATGGCATGGCAGTCGTATTTCATGCTTTCGTATACTATCAGGCTTCAAGTAGCTCTTAGAGATCTTCAGGTGTTTCTTTTGTGATGAAAGTGAACATGAATTAGACGATTTGCAAATAATGATTTATTTATCCACCAATAATTGTTTACATTAGAAGGTCATATAAAACAAAAGATTCAGTATAAGATTCGATACATGTTCATGTCTTTTCATTTATGTTTTGGAACGGAACGTTAAGATAGTATCAAAAGTAAGTTAGCAAACATATGCAACTGAACACCGTCCTTCATAAGGACTGAAAAATGATCCTGCTGGGCAATTAAACGTATGTTTCAGAAACTCACCATTTGCAGTTTGCAAACAGTATATATATGTATTGCATGTTATAGATTCCGGATCCGGAAAACGACCATCCTCGGTACATTTAAATGGGTGCGGGGTTGATGATATCACTATAGTTGATACCGGTGTCAAGGGGCATGTGTAACTAGCAGAGCAACGAGATTCCACCGGGTTAAAAAATGTTGCCGTTGGGCAAGTAAAAATAAATTCTAAATAAGCCCCCTGTGAGCTTTTTAGGCAATATTTGTATCTTATACAATCAGCTTGTTCCGTATCAGGAAAACGTCCTGTAGAAGTGCATTCAAAGTTCTCGGACGCAGGTGTGGCAGTAGGAGAAGATGGCGCAATTGTTGATGTTTCCGGTTCTAGCGCTAACTCAGTTGTTTTGTCGTCTTCTTCGTGGACTGTAGAAGTACTAGATGTCAAAGGTGTTGTAGTGAAGCTCCCTCCGGTCAAACTTGACAATTCCGGAACATCAGAAGTTGTGGGAGACAAAGTAGAAAAATTTGGACATACGTAGGACGAACTTACAACACATTTATTGGAATCCCACGAGAAAATAGTATTGGTTGGACAGCTAGCCAACATCGCTAATATAATTCCATCTAGTCCCATTGTGCAAATGAAATATGTTGAGCAATCTGACGAATTCAAGTTTGGAAAACGTCCTGTGGTAAGACATTCATAATTTACGAGTGGTTGCTCAAAACTTTCAAACGAAGTTGTTGAAAGAGATTCAGTTGAGGAAGCTATTAAATCATCATTCTGAAGATATTGGTTGAAACAGCTGTACTGGTGATTCAGTACGCATCTTTTTTCTTTCCAAGAAAATATTGTATTGCTGGGACATTCAGCCAATGTGCTTACGAAAACTCCAGAAGACTCATCGAGCGTACAAATTATATAAGATTTACAATCAATTGATTGTCTGTGCGGGTATCTACCAGCTTTTGAGCATTGGAACGGCTCCTCGATGGAATATTCTCTATCCGCTGTACGTGTTTCTGGTGCCGGAGTAGTAATTTGATATTGTTCTATTAACACACATTTTTTCACTTTCGGTGAAAATACTGTTGATGATGGACATTTAGTAAGCACTGCATAAAGATTTCCTGATGCATCGACTGCACACAAATAGTAATACTGATAGTTTGTGGATGAAGGATTTTCATAACGTCCTGTATCTGGGCATATGAATTCATCAGTTGTGTTTGTTTCCGTAAACCATGATTTTGGAGTAGCCATTTCGGTATACGGTGTCTGTATTGAACAAGCGTATGATGTGTTCAACACGCATTTATTCACATCTGTTGAAAACAAACTCCATCCAGGACAAAACAGTAATGTAGCTACCAGTTCATTATGAGCATTTGCGTTACAAAAGTAGTATGTTCTGCAATCTATTGAAGCTGGATTTGGAAATCGTCCTTGTGCCACACACTGAAACGATTCTGATTCGATCGGATCTTCGGGAACCAATGTCTCCCAACCATCACTACAGTTACCAATAGAAAATAAAAGAACACAACACACACTGATTAAAAATACAGAATCCATATTAAACAAGTACAAGTTATAAGTACGCATTGCCGAAGTAATGATTTGTGACCAAAGTGAATGTTCAAATCTAACTGAAGTCATTTCCGATCTTGGCCTGTCTTTAATAAAACCGCCAAGATTGATAAGGCCATTGCAGCAATAAACAATATATCGCATAAGCTCAATTCAACCGGACAGTGTATTGAAGGATCGTAAACAAACCACCTGTAAAAATCATGAAGCATGACACTGCTTTGTGTTTCTATGTGAATAATTTAAACAATATGTCCATATTGTGACAATTAAAAATTAAAGTTTTTGTGTTGCTAATCAAACACAAAAACAATTAAAGTTTTTGTGTTTGATTAGCATTTTTACTTTTTCCAAAACGTCAAACTGCGTGAATTTTTAGGGTAAATTAACAAACTGTTTCTTAAAAATTTAAAAATAAATGACATTTTGTCACAAATAAGAAGCTAACCAATAAAATATAATTTAACTTTTCTTAAAATCTGTTTCACAAAAGGAAAACAAAACAACTCTACTTTAGCAAAAGTTACACTTAAGCAACTGATTAAATTAAGATTTTTCAATTGGTTTTTGTTGAGAAAAAAATGAGACAAAAAACGGGCAACTCATTTAATCGACCATTGTTGATTTGGTTGAAACTTTTCATTGATGTTTCTGTGGGCAAAATATGCCATTTTGTGCTATTAGTTTTGTTTTGTTTTAATCACGACTCATTTGGGAAAGGTGTCTGCGCCGTGTGCCTATTAACGATAAACTTGAAGCTACGGTGCCAGTTCATGCCCACCGTGGCATGCAAGTTGATCGTTATTTACTTAAACTATAGAGATCAGAGGACAAAAACGTTCCACAGCTCACAAATCTGCCAAACAGTCAAAATGACAAATGTATAATAAATAGTAGTATAAAATTTTGAATCAATAACGGAATATGATTTGTGCCGCGTAGGGTAAAGTATGTAGAATTAAGAACATTTGTCAACTTACGCATTAGCAGTGGGCCTAGCGTAGTTGGTAACGTCTCCGCAAACCACGTTGGTGGCCTGGGTTCAAATCCCAACGCTGACATAAGTGTCGATGGTTGTGAGGTGGCGTGATCCACTCACAACCAACCCAACTGGTCTAGATTTAACCCTAGCCGACACCGGGAGATTTTCTGAGGCGAAAAATTTCCAGGATTCACGCCTTCCATCGCATGAGGAAGTAAAGCCGTTGGTGCCGGTCCGTTAAACAACGGGTCGTAGATTAGGGTCCTGAGTAAAGTCGTCTCCTCGGGCGTCGGTGATTGCCACAACAACAGTGGCGGAACTAGACCGACGGAAAAATAAGCGAGAATAAAAAAAGCATACGCATAAATAAAATTTATTCCATTTAAATAAAAATTAAATATATTTTCGATTTTGCAATTATAAAAAAATATTTGTGCCAAAAGAATGTTACATTTGTTTTGAAAGTGGTACAATTATTCGCATCCACATTAATCGTCATGGTCAGTTCTGAGATATCGTAACATGCTGAAATCAAAGTATGGTGAAATTTAACATATTCTAGTATGATTAGAAAGTTAAGTGCATTATGAGAGTTATACTTCTAAAGAACCGAATAGTTTTTCCACTGTTATAATATAGCCGAGCCAGTTACGAACCTAAATTAAACGAGGGTGCTATTGTCCAAGATGTTAGGTGTTTTATGGCATCAGTTATTATCGCGTAGATGAGATGATAACAGGTTATATATGATTCAGTTCCTAAGCAGATTTCCTGTTTTCTTCCTAAAAAGCCTGTGTGTTTACTGTATTGCCTTGTGATAGGCTTGTTTACTCTGGAATGTATGCCTTATAGTTAAAAAATATTACCACACTTTGTGCAATCGGCGGTATTGACAACAAAAATCAGCTATGAATCATTCTTTTTTAGGAACCAGATTTATGATAGAAATAAAAAATCTTATCTTTTCCTGTACATATGAACAAAATGTAGTCCATCAGACATTTTCGCACTACATGTGAATTATCTGTTGCTGGGAAGGTGCGAGTATGTATATATCAGAGTAATGCTTCGTTATTTCGAAAAAATGAAACCTAATAATACAAAGCCAGAACCAAAATTGTTTTTTGTTCTAGTTGGGGCCCCTACCAATTTAAAGTTTATCTGAATTCGATTGATTTTGTCTCCGCTTGGCGCACTGCTTATCAAATTTGTAAGGGAAACCCAGGGGCCTGAAGAGAAGTGATTTTACCGTAACACAATATGGCGTCGTTTGTTTACATTAATTAAGGGAGATTGACCCTCTATTGTGATGTTGGAAATTCTAGAATATTATTCAATTAAATTAATTTTAAACTAAGATTTAGATACGGTAATAAAAAAATTATTACCGGTATTCGAACCGGTGATGTCTTCGATATCGAGCATATCCAATTCGGTAATGCCTGCAACCATCAAACTCGGAACTGCACTCGGCAGTCACTTACGCTTGCCGTTCACTGAATAAAAATCTTGTTCGCAGAAGTGGCGAGAACAAATCCTTGGGCTTGTTTTGCTCCCAGCAGCAGACAGATTTGACAGTCCGGAAATGGAGAGAATTCGACACCAACGACGATTTCTTTTGTGATCAGTTGGAAATCTTAAATATCAATCTATCAGTAAGGCAGTACAGTTGAAAAGGTTGCGATTAGTGATTTCCAGGGGCTAGAAGTGGCTGTCAGATTACATATAAAGCGAGCGTAACAAGATCCGCCGCCATGCTGAACCAACCAATGGTTCCTTGACGTTTCTTTTCACGCGCAATCACGAGTAGGGGAGATTGGTAACCGTGGTTACATTTTCATATATCCGAGTTTGTTTATTTAAGTTTCGGGTTCTTTCGCTAATTTTGTTGCGATTTTTTAATAAATATACCGTTATTGTAACGGTTATCGTGTGATGTTGTAAAAGATGAAGTGCATTATTCCGTCCTGTGATAGTAACATACATTTTGCATGGAGTAAATGTGGAGTTTCAACACACAAGTGAATAGTACAGCTTGAATCACATGTAAGCCTTACTGATAGATTGATATTTAAGATTTCCAACTGATCACAAAAGAAATCGTCGTTGGTGTCGAGTTCTCTCCATTTCCGGACTGTCAAATCCGTCTGCTGCTGGGAGCAAAACAAGCCCAAGGATTTGTTCTCGCCACTTCTGCGAACAAGATTTTTATTCAGTGAACGGCAAGCGTAAGTGATTGCCGAGTGCAGTTCCGAGTTTGATGGTTGCAGGCATTACCGAATTGGATATGCTCGATAACGAAGACATCACCGGTTCGAATACCGGTAATAATTTTTTTATTACCGTATCCAAATCTTAGTTTAAAGTTAATTTAATTAAATAATATTCTAGAATTCCCAACATCACAATAGAGGGTCAATCTCCCTTAATTAATGTAAACAAACGACGCCATATTGTGTTACGGTAAAATCACTTCTCTTCAGGCCCCTGGTGATTCCAGGTATGTTCCGTACCGTCGAATATTACTTCGAATGGAGGGTTACGGGACTCTGCCATGGCCGAATGGTGTGTGCTTACGCAAGTCCAAAATTAGTAATAACCGACGTATCATGTTGGTGTTTTCTCAGAAAAGAAGTTAAGGATATGAAAGTGTACTTGTTGCAAAGGTTTGAGAATTTTGTTATTTTATAATGTTTATTTTAATTTTTTTCAGGGTTTAAGTATCTCGCATAACTATTTTCCTTGTTTTTTATCTTGCAAAGTCTATTAAGTACGACGGTGCCTTTTTCTCTCTGGACGGGCGTGTTGAGACTGTTTCGACTGGTTGATAGGCTGTATCGGGTATTGGAGTTGTTGATGAACTGGAACTTGTCGGTTTTGTAGTTCGCCAAGCGTGTACTTTTTACGAAGTTTACCGAGACATTACGATTTTTGTGTATATGATACATATTCTGATATTGATCTCTGTTAATGTATTCCTTGTGCAACTTTTGCGTTATGCGTATCACGCATTGGTTGTGCGAAGTCAGAGCAAATTCTGTGCGAATTGAAAGGACACATTGGATGATTAAAGCTTGAACTTTTGCATGAAGGCTCTTTTCGTGTTTTCACGTGAACGGTCGAGGATGAATGTGATACCCTTAGCATCGGTGCGCAAAGTGAAATGCCTTCCTAGTAAAAAACACGAGAAGTGCTCAAACGCCGCTCAAAGCCTCAAAGGTTCTGAGCATATTTCTGCTCTGTAGGTGTCAAGGCTTTAGATGCAAAACTTATAATACAAAGAATTTTGTTTAACCCTTCTTGTACCAATACAGCTCCTAACGCATTTGGCGAAGCATCAGTGTACAGGATGGTTTCCTCTTGTTCTGAAAAATAACCCAAGGACAAAGTGCAGCGAAATATGTGTTCTTTCACATCGTTGAATGCCTTTTCTTGCTGTTCTTCCCAACTCCATGCCTTTGTTCCTGCAACCGCCCACAGAGGGTTTGTAATATTGGCGAAATTCTTTATATAGGGACTAACATAGGATGCCAATCCTAGAAAGCTTCTTAGTTCTGAAGCTGACGTTGGACGTCAAAATTTCCGAATGGCGTCTATCTTCGATTCATCGATGTGAAATCCGTTCTGGTCCAGTTCGTGCCCCAAAAATGTAACCCTCGTTTTGTCGAATTCACACTTGGTGGCATTTAAAGTAAGGCGGTTTTCCCGAAGAATTTGCAGCATCTCTGCAGCTGTCTGCGAAAAGTAGAACGTCATCTATATACACAATATTATTACGGATTCTCTAGTATGCGCGACATTTCTCTTTGGAAGATCTCTGGTGCACAATTGACACCAAACATCAGCCGTGTGAACCTGAACATTCCGTTTTCCGCAAAAAAACTTCGTCATATCACGTGATTCGCTGCTCAGCTCAAGATGATATAATGCGTTTTTTAGGTCCAGCTTCGTGAAAACTCAGCTCCATGCAATTTGGTCTTCATTTCTTCGAGTGTCGGTAGGCGAAAGTATTCGCGATTAATAGCCCTGTTCGGTGCTCGCATGTTTACAACCAGACGAAAATCATCCTTTCCTTTAGCAACGGCAGACATGCCGCTGATCCATTGGGGTGCAGTCGTAACTCTTTCGATGATACCTTTAGTCTCCATCTCAGCCAGACGACGTTTTGCTCCTTCTCTGTAGGCTGTTGGGATGTTGTAGTAGGTTTCTTACGGGCGGAATTAATTTATTAATGCTAAATTTTATTTTCACACCAGGCATTTTAGGGAATAGTTCTTGCTGGACCTCCTCACAGTTTCTTACTTGAGAGGCCACGAATAAAAGTTGTAAGTCACTTGCTGTGGACCTGCTCAACAATGAACGTTTGCCGTCGACGATTACCAGAAAGTCAGCTATTACCGAGTGCGTAGACCAAGCAGCATGTATACCCGCTCTAAAGGAATGGTCAATTTTCATTGGGATGGTGGTAGCGTACGCTTGCAACTTCCAATTCGTGGGATTCGGAATGGATTGTAATTTCACTAATCCGGAATCACATTCTCTTTTCAACCGTTCCCAGTCGGTTCCGCCGATGACATTGACATCCACCCCCGAGTCGATTAGGAATTTGATTGCACTCGACGACCCTAATGGCAGTCAACCAATACATCCTCAATAGATAGCATATTCAACTCATCTGTTTTAGATACGTTTTTAACGTCGTTTGAAATTTCTTGATCTTGAACGATATTAACACGTCTTTGCCTACAAGCTGCAGCAAAATGACCGCGCATACCGCATGAATTACATTTCTGGTTAGTTGCAGGGCGCATTCTGTTCCAATGGGTTGCTCTGTTGCATCGAGAGCAGCGCTCACGGCGGCTTCTGAGCGGTAAGCGATTGTTACGAGGTTGTTTGTATCGATCTCCTGTGGATAGACCTTCTTGACTATCACGCTTGGCTGACTGTCTTACATTACTCAAGCGGTTTACCGAAAGGTTATGCACTTCGAATTCCGTTGTTACGTTGCTTTCTTTCTGATATGCTTCGTCTCTTGTTGCCGCCTGGACTATGAGATTAGTTTCGTAGCCGAGAGTTCTAGCGGTCTTTGCGAGCTCATGGCTTCTCATACCTTTAAGCAGTTGCACCCTGAAGAAACTTTTTTGGTCGCTGAACCCGCACAAGCGCACTTTCTCAACAAGTCTCGCATGAAAGCCTACAACAGATTCGTCAGCTGCCTGCTTCATATTCAAAAAAGCGTCATGCTCTGCCGTCGTATCCGTCATCGAACGCAGGTGTTATTTTCTATCTGGGCGGTTGTCCCGACACGTCCATTTTCCTACGATTCACTTTCCGCTAGCAAGGTGGTCAGAACCCATTTATTTTCCTCGAACCGAGTGATTCCACTTCTTGATTTAAATTTTGTGAGTGCGAATTGTCGACAATTTTGAAAGAGCTCCTGGCAGGATCGCCAATGTAAAATTCGCCGATCGAAGCGGAATCACTCGGAACGGGAAACATGGCCGTTCAATGAATCGCGCACTGAAAGCGGACGTGACTTACCTCTTTTAAGTTTCACTAGGCAATGGCCGCCGTTAGACAATGCTCTGCCCGTAGCGGTTGAGGTAGCAGCTGAAGTTTGGCGCCAACGGAGTGTAATGCTCTGCCAGTTTTGATTAGGCCTTTTCAGCACTGCTGTCAACTGAGAGGTGTAGCTCTCAGGTAGAATATTACAATGTAATTGAGTTTAGCGTGCATCTCACACTATGTTTCTGAAGTCTGCGTTAGGGAAATATACCAATCGTATGAAAAATGTATGTGGATATTCGACCTTCAAACTTTTCCGCAATTTTCACGGAGTATTAAGAAAATGGTAACTAAAATTATCATGTTATACAAATCTTGTATATCTTAGCTTTCCAATGGTATATTAACTATTGAAATCGGAACAGTTGTTTGAGCGCTATTAGCATCTAAAATCTTCCATTCCGCCAACCAAAAACCAATCCAGTTTTCACAGAATGTACCTTAGTATAGTGAAGACAGACGTAGTCCCACGTCAAAAAAAAATGTATAAAAGTTCTATACTTCATCCGATCAACCATGTAAATAATTCATATCGCTTCTAAAAACCTTTTCTCATTACTTAAGTGTTATAGAAACTCCATTTGAAAACTACGTTGAGTAAAACACAGGATCTATCCGATAATCAAGTACTTTTCATTTTATTGGTAGATGAATCTTACGTGAAACTTACTTGGAATGCATATGTCAAATCAATAAGCATCATAAGATAAATCATTTCATTAGTTCATGATGAACTTAAAAGACAATCACGTAGCATCAACGAAAAATGAAAGTGGAAAATATCCACATACTTTTTCACTGAACATTGAAGTGAAAAATATTTTGAGTGTATATCAGTTTTTTATGCTCTCTAAAAGATCTGCATTTTCTAAGTAAAAAGTGATTTAAAAAAAAATTCTGTCGTTGTCCTTCGTTTTTTAAATCACGATTTAAAACTGCTCGAAATTGCTACAATGACAGTTCGCCCATATGCCAACTGTCATTGTAGCATTTTAGAACGAATTTTTATTCTTCATTTTAATATCGAAGGATAATGCTATAAAGTTTTGAAAAATCACGTTTTGCTCAGAAAATTACACTCGTTCAGATGGTATACACGGTTAAATGAAGCTAAATAATTATGAGTACAAAGACTACCAGTTTCTGAGTTCGCCTAAGCCAACATCGATTATGAGTAATTTCTAACTAGCGAAATTGGTAGAAATTACCTACATGAAGGATAAATACGGCATACCTTTTTCTGAGTGAAATGTTTTAGGTAGTATTTACCAATGAAATTGGTAGTTTCCTTCGATCTCTTTCATTAACAGTTTTTGCTGCTCGAAAGGATTTATTCTACCTAATTTCGGATGAAAATTTTGTATCTGCTACTGCCAGTGCTGTCAAGACATGGTTAGTTAATATAAGCTGCAACGCGATCGAGAACGGGTGTACAGTATACTAAGTGTGTTAAAGGCCGAGCAAGTTGAAAAATAAATAACGGATTAACGGAAAAATAAAGGTATTTATTAAACTTTAATTGAAAAATATATATTTTCGATTGCCTTAGGCTTGACTAACTGTTTATAGGATATATATGTTTTTTTTTTTTCATTCTTCCAGAACCATGGATCAGCTAAAACGTATTTTGGATTCCGAAACATTTGAAAAAATAAAAGGTTAGTGATACGCTTAGATTTAACAGATATTGTTATCCCACAATCTCTTGAAATACTTAGAAATTATAGTTTCAACGAACATTTTTTAGCTAACGCAATAATTTTTATTCTTAAACTACACCTAAATTAAATATCATTAAACTTGGATTTTTTAGCTGACGCAATAATTTTTATTCTGAAATTAAACCTAAATTAAATTTAATTAAACAGAGACCATAGTCAGGGCCGAATTTGGGCGTTAGGGGACCCGGGGCAAATTCGACGAAAAATTGTGCTACACCTTCGCACCGCTGTAAGGTGACGAGCCAAATAAGAGGTCTTCACTTCGTCTAAGGGGGGCCCTCCAGTCGGGAGGCCCGGGGCATTTGCAACTAGGCCCTCCTCAAATCCGGGCCTGACCATAGTTAAGAACTTATCTATATCGAGAACTTTATTGAATTACCAGATTCTCAACGATTTGTATGTTCCGTTGACGGATGTGATCAGATCATCGAGGGCCATATAAATGAGATAAAACAACATTGCAAGTCAGTACATGGCTTGAAAACACACAGCAAGTGTTGGCCACCGCTTAAATGCAGCATGTGCAATGCAGTCTACGCCAGCTTTTATCATCTCCAGGAACATCTAATAAAACGTCATCCAATTATCTATTCACCTCCTGAAACCATTCCCAATCCCATTTTAGAGAATGATGATAAAAATCTTGATAATGAAATGGGATATGCGAATGTAATAAAAAAACGATATTACGAAAAATCTGTTGGTATAAAAGAGCTAACCACTGAAAAGATAGACCGTGTCACACGCATGCGTTGCGATGACTCTTTGCCAGAGAATAAAATTCAACATTTCATGGACGGCTGTGCTGCTGGATTGGAATTGAGTCAGTAATATACGTTAACGGTTGTGAAAAGATTTTTTTCAAGATCCAATATTCAATTCAATGATTCATCGGTGGTAAAATTATTTAATGAGCTGGAAATACCAGAAATTTTTGGGGCCATAAGATCGTTTAACGACACTATAGATCAGCTCGCTATGCAAAGTAAATGCGCAATGCCAGTTACTGAGGAAGTGTTACTTTCGAAGCGCAAAATAAAGAAACTAGTTTGTCTAGGTTCGAAACGAAGAGCCCGCTACCAAAATCTGAAATTAGGCATAAGATTGTTCAACTCAATGACATGGCTCATTATATATCGATTATCAGCATACTTCGATTAATAATGAACAATGGTGATGCGAGAAAGATGGTCAATACTGAAGAACCGCGAAATGATGGCACATGTTCCTTCAAGGATGGGTGGCAGTTCAAAAACCATTCTTATTTTCAACGATACCCGAATGCTCTGCGCCTATCACTACACGTTGATGACGTTGAATATCTCAACCCTTTGGGATCCAGGAAAGGAAAAAAGAAAATCACCAACATTAGCATTAAAATTCAAAACCTTCATCCGGTTGTGAATTCATCACCGCGTAGCATTTATACGATTCTCATGGTTCGATCCGTCCTTTTGAAAAAATATGGCTATGAGAAGGTTCTAAAACCGTTATTACGAGATTTGAAAAGATTGGAATCCGATGAAGGAATACCGCTAATCATAAATGGACAAACATTCACATTGAGAGCAGTTTTATGCAATGTAGTTGGTGATACGCTGGCTGTGCATGATTTTTTTCAGTTACTAGGTCCTCAAGCATCGTATTTCTGCAGGCAATGCTACATTTCACGGGGCGATATAATGGAGGGTAATTTCGGGGCAACGTTTCCAGAAAGAACTGCTGCAAGTATGGCTAGAGATTTAGCAGCTGTTGAACAAAAAATCCAAATGCCCTCCGATAGTGGTGTTGCCAATCGGTGCATATTAAACTCTTTAGTACATTTTAATATGGCGGACAATTGGTGTTTCGATCCAATGCATGATATATTAGAGGGCATAGCTCCCATGATGATCAAACATATATTGAACATTTCTGTAAATGAACAAAAATTATTAACTTGTGATGAAATTAATTCAAGAATCGATAATTTTGATTATGGTGCAATTGAAATTCGCGATAAACCATCCAGTAATTTATCGTCAAAGTTATTAAAAACAAAAGGTAATGCTTTGAGTCAATCAGCTTCGCAGACATGGCTGTTATTGAGAATTTTCCCATTCGTTTTTAATGATATTCTTGACCGTAATGCAGACTTCGCGGCTATAATAAAAAATTTACTCGAACTTACATTCATATCATTTTCTAGTAAAGTTTCTTCTGATACGTTAGAGGATTTGAAGTTTTGTATATCTGATCTACACAGTTGTTTTAAAAGATGTTTCACTAATCTACGTCCAATAAATAAACTTCGCCATATTAGTCACTACCCGATGATACTTCAGAAAAATCAGCCAATATGTTTTGGAAGCTGTTTGGCATTCGAAGCCAAGTTCAAAGCTTCTAAAAGCATAACCAGAAACTGTATAAATTTCAAAAACATTACCTGTAGTCTTATGAAGAGAATGAATCTAAAACAGAATTATGATATTTTAAAACATGATTACACACTAGGTAAAATTCATATTCTAAGCGAAGAACAAATTTCAAAAGAGTATCTTGAATTTAAAAGCATATTGTTTGACTTGCCCGATAGATTAACCACAGTGAAGCATTGCCGTATTGATAACATTGATTTCCGACCAGGTTTTATTGTAAAATATGTGAGGTGTAACAAAAAAATGTACGGTGTCTTGATGACAATCATAAGTTTGAACAACCAATTTACAGCTATAGTACAAGAGTTAAAAACGCAGTTTTGTGCACAGCAATATGCTTTCAAAACTAGTTTTACTCAGAATGTCATAAGAACGTCTGTAGGAAACCTTTTGACCAGAAAAACCTATAACTTTTGGAAATTCAGTAATAATGATTCTTTATACATCAGCTTGAAATATAATGATGATTGACAAAATCGTATGTACACATTCTCACATCGGTGAAAATTACTATTCATATCACTTCTGGTAGCAAAGCTCAAAGAGGTCAGAAGCCCTGAAGGTTACACCTGATTTTGGTGTTTTACACTTACACCTAATTTTGTGATTTCTTTATCAAATTTTTCAACGAGGCCTAACGACGGCGTTCAAAACAGAGCAGGTTCTTCCGGTGTTTTATCTATCGGGGAATAAGCTGTTTTTCAGTTAAAAAATATCTTCCTTATGTTGAAATCGTTTGCTTTTGTGATTGCAAATGCTCTAACATTCTCAGTTTTTTTTCAGATGATTTTGTTTTTCTCTTTTTCCTGTCAGCCTTCACACCTGTAAAAAAGTATATATTTTCATCACTTTCATAGATGCCTCTTTGGTTAAATTCAACAATAATTACCTGCTTGTCGTTTCTTGTGAGTTTTTTGTTTTTCTATAAAGTTTTCAATAATTGCCACTTTAGATAGAACCAGCATAAACTGATTTTTGGCAATACTTATTACTAATAATTCATAACGTTAGATTGTTACAATTATGTAGGCATAGATTTACTGCTGAGGATTTTTCACTTTTCACTGTTCAAAGATTATTTATTTACTTTTTACGATAGGGGAGGAAAGTTGTCGATATTAATCGAGAATATCGATATTCTTTATGTATTGATAATATTGATCAATTTTGTAGCGTAAAATGACAAATGTCTTCTATTAACTGTGTTCACTTTAAAATTGAGTACACTTTTGAAAGAGGTAGCGTATAAATTGAAATTTCGGAAAGCAGTAACTTATCTCTTTTACATATTGTCTGCACAAGGTGATTTCTGCGGGGGTGGGGGGATTTCGAAAAACAATTAAATTTGAGGGAATGTTACATTCGGAAAAACGGTACATTCGGGGATAAAACATTCGGGATGATGTGTTTAGGAAAAATAGTTTTCGGGGATATGTTACACACCAAACTGTTCGTTTTCAATTTCCCCTTGTCGTGGTAGCTTTATTCATTTCGGATTATGTTGGTTAAGATATTCTTTGACAGATAGATCCCACTAGCTAGTTGATATAAGAGTAGTGTCATCTTAAACCGAGAATATATGTAATTTAATAAGAGCAGCTGTTGAAAGAAAATCCAATTTTTCAATTTTATATTGCCAGCTGAGGCTGATGCTCAATTCGAATTTTGGGTTAGAGATGACACGTCTCTATACATTACAGAGTCCCTAGAACCCTCTGTACCGTACCTGGTAATTATCGATAATTATTTTTAGCTTTCCCATCCCTACCCCAATAGTTATTTAGTCCTATCCGTTACGTGAGTTATATTACTCAGAGTCTATGGTATATAGAGTCGCGCGAAGAGAAAATCTATCGTTTCGGCAACACAGTTTTTGTGCCGTTTGTTGCCAAGAACTATGAAGTTCTGTTTTTCACCATGCATAAGCGAATATCATTTTTTGAAATTCTTCACAAGGTACACAGTTTTGAACGATTACACCGGTGAAGTTTTGTTAAATTTAAGTGAACCAGTGTACAGGTTTAATGTTGGATGAAAATGTGTAAGTAAAACTTCGGAAAAACACATATTCTTTATTACGCTCAATTACAACACTTTTCATCCAATCCTAACATTATCACCTTGTTTATTTACATTGCTTGATTGGTACCCTCGTTTGACACTGATTTGGTTCCTTTGGTTTCATCTTTGCGGGACTCTTAAACATAGACTCTGATATTTCCATGCTTTGTGACATGCCAATGAGGTATATAAAGGTAAGGAAGAAGCAGACATTTTCCTGTATTAGAAGCAAAAAATAGGCAAATAACATGTGCTTCTCGGTTGTAACGTAGCTCTCCAAACCATTTGAGATGGTATTCACTTTATTTTCTACGACATCAACGTTAACAAAAAAAGCCCTTTGAGCCCTAGTTTTAGCCTGGGATTTGAACTAGGCTGTACCTATGTAGACTTCATTGGGTGACGATGTGACGGTGACAGGCCTTCCAATAACACAAACAGAAAAGCGAAAGCGTGTCCATAATCACTTGCACTTGCACTTGCAGCGTTAGCGCTAGTTGTAGCAATGACACGTTCCGGTTGTTTCGTTAGTTTTTAGGAAATAGTAACTGTTAAAACGGAGCTGGTAGCGAGTCCACCAAATTTCGAGAAAACCCGGAGCACCCAGCCTTAGTGCACTACAGCTAGGGGATTTCAACACAGGGATCATATATTTTTCAATATGAATTCCTAGACTTGCAGTGATGGCAAATTTAGGTAAATACGGTATCGAGATGGAGCCACGAGTTGTGATATTGGATTTAATCCAGGTGATAACCTCAACTACTTCACAACCGCAGGATATAATTGCACGTAATAAGTCGCCTGTATTATCGCATCATCATCTCGCGGTCATCATCTGCGCTGCCGTGTGTATCGCCAGATGTTCAGGTAATTCACGCCCGACTAAAGTGATTATTATTCGAAGCACAGACAAACAGTTGTACCACTCCATACAAAGTTTTAAGAAAATGGGGTTCCGATTAACTCTTGCGATTACGAGGGCTGAGCAGTTCCCAGTTTTAATGTATTTTAAAATTATCATTGTTGATTTGGCTGACACTTAGCATAGACGTTTCTTTATGTAAAAGATGTCATTTTGTGCTATTGGTTGAATTTTTGGAACACGACTCATTTTTGAGAAGCGAAAAACACAAATACAAATTTTTTGGAAAAAACAATTTTTTTTAAATATTTTTCGGGTGACACTTTTTTTCTTTGGAAAGATGAAATAATTATCTACAACTTTGCCAAGGAAACTATGCCAATCAAACAAGTCGTTTTGACCATAAAAATTTACCATAAAATGAGCTTTTTTAGATAATTAATTTTTAAATTTTCTTTTAACTTTTTTTTTCAAAAAATAAATATGTTTTTCTAGACTGTATGATTTTTTACAAATTTTCAGAACATCTTATGTGATTTTTTAGCTGAAAACTTACTAATTACAAAACCACAACACAATTTCTTCAGTAAACCGTATTTACAACTTTTAAATGCCATAAATCATATTTTCAATCAGTTTCGGAACCCCCCCCCCCCCCCCTTCAGTTCAAAACTATTAGGCTTAAATAAATACGCAATGTAATTTCAGTGTTTTTTTTATCTATTTAGTTTCAGTGTTTAGAATACAATTTGCACATTGCTTTGTCATTTAAAGGAAATATTTTCTAGACTTTGAATCTGCTTAAAAAGTCAGTTCTCTTATTCAGGGTGGCCACTCAAAACCTGAAATTAAATTCCCGGTTTTTTCCCGGTTTTTCCCGGTTCGTTCAAATATTTTTCCCGGTTAATTGTACTTTTGAATTCTGTAGTTTTTTATACAGTTAAAGATTAAAAAAGCGTAACTTTTGATTTGCATCCGAAAATGCTCAAAGCTACTTCTTAAACGTGTTCAGTCTTATTTTAATCAAGAGAAAAATGTGACGGACGTCATCTATTCCGAGAGGAGATGTTGTCTACAAGTATCTTATAAACAACGCATATAATACTCACTACCGTGGACTTATAGGCCAAACTAAGTTTGTAGGAACCGTTCTTACCATAACCATATAAGAATCAATATAGGGTAATCGTTCCTATATTCATCTCAGTACCTATATTCATCTCATCACCCCTTTTTGATAAATTAATCGTCAAATTTTACAATATTTTCAACGTAAAACTTTCAACCACTTGACAAAATCAAGAAGCGAATAGATTTACTTTCAAAAATTTGTATAAATTTATCGGTAAATTGGACAAATGAGAGATATAAGATGAATAAAGGTGCACCTAGCTGTTGAGATGAATAATGAAGCGATTACCCTATTAAAAAATTATGTTACACATTTCTTGCTAAACAAACTTAATTTTAATCAGGCCTATCAGATTTTCACAACACTTGAAACACATCACTTCTGCTGCCTCTTCCTGGGTGTCCGCAAGAAGTTTTGCATTTTTGGCTTCTATCGTTTGAACCCTCTAGTGCCCAGTGCCGCCTTTAGACGGTCTTCAGTTGAACCTCTAAAACAGCTTCAATAAGAACTTAAAAAATGTTTATAAAACTTCATAGTGTTTTTTTCGAAGTCCGTCTGAAAACTAATTTGGGCACTAGAGGGTAAATAGCACGGGCCGTGACATTCTTCTTCCGGGCTTCTTCGTCTTGATCTGACTGCTCCTTCTTCTTTGCCTTCAACGATTCAACATATCGGCTATGTGAAATGCGAGCATATTGGATCAACGACTTGGTGATATCAATTTCGTCTCCTCCACCGACATTCTGTACTGCTTTATGCACCAAGCGTTGCGCTACAAGTCTTTCTTCTTCTAGATTAATGACTACGCACTGCTAGTTCACGGAGGAACCTCGCTCCAACGTGGCATTGCCATGCGATAGAATCAAAATCTTCCTAAGGTTCTTGCCTGAACCATCTATCAGATCTCTACAAAAAGTATCAAGGCGCTTCTCGCTACGGCGGTAGGAAGTCAGCAACGTCTTTGTCGAATGCATACTAAATAGTTGTGAGTATTCTTGGCGACATCTATCAGTTACAGCTCCCAGAGATTATCTTTGTGAACCATTTGCTACAGACAAAATTTGAGCCATTTGGCAGCTAATTCCAGAGAGTGGTCAAGGTTGCTTTCAAGAGGAAGATGTATGAAAACAAAAACTGATATATGTACTGTAAGAAATAAGTTGAATATAGCGTCAGCCGGGGTGTGATTGTGCCATCCAGCCCGTGACTCGTCATCCATCTTCCCGGGTCAGAAGACTAGTCGACTTTTTTGGTTAAGTATTCGAGGAAACTAATTCAAGAAATTTTGGTCTTGTGATCGCCATGAGATGGCTGAAAAACAATGGATTTGTATGGCACAATCTCACCCCCACTGGCCCCATCTCACCCCGGCTCATAATGTTCAGTGAAATTCCCGGTTTTTTCCCGGTTCCAAACGATTCCAGGTTTTTTCCCGGTTCTCCCGGTTTTCCCGGTTGGGTGGCCACCCTGCTTATTGGGGATCCAAGACTTTTGAAGTTCGGTTTTGCTTGGGAAAAGCTTATTTTTTCTACATTTGTAGGGGCCCTCAAGAAAGACTAGCAATGCTATTCTTTTTGTCTATAAATGTTTCTCGAATGCTTGATGAAAGAATTTTTTCTTATTCTTAGATGATCAAGGAAACGCTAGAGAACGCTCCAGGATTTTATTCGACACTCTACAATGAATTATATGATAACAAAATACCGGATATTAACAAAATACGACAAATGACAAGAATTTTGTGTAACCGATGGTTTTATCAAAATATGATTGAACATCATAGGTAATCTTGTTAATAGATATCCGACAATGCATGAGAAGTGGAACTTGGCAAAATCCATACTGGGTACTTTCCCGCAATTAGAAGGCACAAGGCGGATGCCAGAGGCCCCGAAAGAGGTAATTGAATAAATTGGATTTGATGGGACACTATGTTTTTACAATTTACCGGTGAGCTTGCCAGATAGATATAGGCTGTTAGTAGGTTTTTTTTAAGTGCCTTGGTTCCTAATATCAAGCCGGTTAAAAAAGTCTCAGAAAAGTCTCACCAAAAGTCTCATCTTATTAGATTTTTTTTCACTATTTTTAAACCCAACACGTATGACAATGTTTTTTATCTAAGATGTTAATTTGCTCTTGAATTCACCTGTTGATTGATCCTTCATTTTTTTTCTTTGTTTAAGTCGGCGTTCTTCTGGAAAAATGGCGGTAATTTGAGAGGAGCGCACACAGGCCTCATCGAAACACGAACAAACAATATGAGAAAGGATCTTCCGCGAGAAAAACGGAAATTCACCCGCGATAAAGATTTAGTCATTATGGCAGCAGTTGATGACGACATTGTCGAAAAAGCAGAGCTATGTGCAGCGATAAGTGCGGTAACGGAAAATGTTAGGAGAATTGGAGAATTAATGGAATCTACTTTTTACTACCACAAATATCTCCTCACAACCAGAGCAACTTTTAGTGATATCATATCGGTGTTTCCGCATTTGCTGTCATTCGAAGGAGACATGGTGAGAAATAAGTACCTAATTAATTTGTTTCGGTTGTTGATGTTACAGGTTGCAAATTTGTTTTTGCACTTGAACTAATCTACTCACTTAACTGTTATTTTCTGTTCGTCATCAGCTCGCGTCTCATTCTACTTATTCTCTGTTGTGTGAAAAAGGTGCGTGGGTCTTCATGAAGCAAACAATATTCGTTTAACACTCGCACTATTTTCCGGAAAATACTGTCATAAGTTTTTACATATTTTTGCGTAAAGCTTATAGCGCTTGCCGAGCTAATATTGGTTTTATTTATAAAATTATTTTTTTATTTCATCGTAAAAATCAAGATATTTTTGGCGGTTACTCTCGCCTTCGTGAAAAAAAAAAACGATATACATATACATAGATGTTTTTTGCACACAATGCAAATGAAAAATATATCATTCTCCAGGATTCTTTCAAGTACAGTAACTGTTCGCTAACTGGGCGAAGAGCACTGGGAAGTTATTGAAATCGGTTCGCTAACTGGGATGTCATTTCAAACGTAAATAAACATCGAGGGGGATTCTGATGAACAGTACGCTAATGCTACTTCGAGCTACTTGCGATTAATCAAATATCTTAAATACCAATATAGTTCACTTACGTGAAAATATGAAGACAAATTGAAAATGACAGAAGCGTTAGTCACCTTTTCGACCGCTAGGTGCGCCACTTCTGATTTTGTTCTACACGACATGCGAAAAAGAGTAACTTTTGACAATAATATTACCCTAATGGGTACACTGAAAAAAATGCACATTTTATTGTGAAGTGGACTCGGCCGAATATTTTATAAAAATAAAGTTCGCCTATGTATGAGGCAATCCATGGGTGGTGTTCCACGGTTTGTACGATTGTCGACCTCCGACAATATTTTGAGTTGTAAAATGGCGACTTCCGGTGACTGGAAAACTGCCGAAAATGACCAAATACCACCTAATATGGGTGTTGTTTTTTTAACTAGAATCACGCTCAGAGGCCAGAAATTGTCTCCAAATGCCAGTTTGAAATCCGAGATGGCGACTTCCCGTATCTGAAAAACAGCGGCGAATGACCAAATATGGGTATTTCTGCGATTGTTATGATGCACTGAAGCCACAAATCGACCTCAGACAACATTTTGAATTGTAGATGGCGACTTCGTGATTGGGAAAGAAACGAAAATGACCAAATACCACCTAATATGGATGTTTATTTAACTAGAATGACGCTCAGAGGCCAGAAATTGTCTCTGAATACCATTTTGAAATCCGAGATGGCGACTTCCGGTTTCTGAGAAACAGCCGGATATGACCAAATACCACCCAACATGGGTGTTTCCGAAATCGTGATGATGCACTGAAACCACAAATCGACTTCAGACAACATTTTGAGTTGTAAAATGGCGACTTTTGGTGACTGGAAAACTGACGAAAATGACCCAAAAACAACCATATATGGGTGTTTCTTTAACCAAAATGATGCTCAGAGGCCAGAAATTGTCTCCAAATGCCGTTTTGAAATCCAATATGGCGACTTCCGGTTCCTAAGCAACAGTGGCAAAAGACCAAATAACACTCATTATGGGTATTTCCGTGATTTTTATGATGCACTGAAGCTACAAATCGACCTCAGACAACATTATGAATTGTAAAATGACGACTTCCGGTGAATGGGAAACTGCCGAAAATGACCAAATACCACCCAATATGGGTATTTCTTCAACCGGCCGATTTCCATCCAATATGAGATGCTTCGATACCAGAATGATACACAGTAGCTAGAATCGACCACAGACACCATTTTGAATTCTAAGATGGTGACTTCCGGTTTCTGGAAAACAGCTGAAAATGACTAAATAACACCTATTATTGGTGTTCCTTAAACCAGAATGACGCTCAGAGCAAGAAATTGTCTCCAAATGCCATTTTAAAATCCAGGGTGGTGACTTCCGGTTTCTGGAAAATAGCCGAAAGGGACCAAATACCACCCAATATGAGAGTTTCTTTAACCAGAATGATACATGGAGCTAAAAATTGACCTCAGACACCATTTTGAATTGTAAGATGGCAACTTCTGGGAAACAGCCGAATACTACTGCATATGAATATTTTCGTAATCGAAATAATGTGGACACCATCTTGAATTCGAAGATGACCACTTTCAGTTTCTGGAAAACAACGAAAATAACTGCATACCACCCAATAAGAGTGTTTTCGGAATAGAGGTGATGTACTAAAGGCAAAAGTCGAGGATGTTGTCATTCCGATAAAACCAATAATTTCAAACGATATAAACAAATCGCAAGAAATCAATGAATTTGGAATGTTGAAAATTATTAAATTGAACACAAAAATAGGCGGGACGAAGTTTGCCGGGTCAGCTAGTAAATACATAAATGTACTGGTTAAAGCAAAGCTGCAAGTGATGAATACGAAGATTAGAACTCGAGAGCAAAAAATTCGGAGGGATAAAAAAAAACAAAAAATACTTTCAAAACGAAGAAAACTAAACATTAAATAAACGTTTTTGCATAACAGTTGTTATCACTAATTATGTTTGTTTTGTTGAAAATCTTTTATATATAATATAATAAAGCTTTTAAACCAATTACAACATTATATGTATCCATACTTAAATTGGTAAATTGATAGAACATTCAAGTGTTATCTAAGCAGAAAGTTGCACAACAACCATATACGACTATTGACAACCATTGTGCGGTTTCACCTTTTACCTTTTCCACGAGGTAATTGAAATATTCATTTAATTGTACACTTCGTGGCCTGATTATTGAGCTTGAGCTTGACGGCCGCAAAATTCGTAATTGCTTCCCGTGATGGATCTGAGCTAGTAAAGTTACACAGGGAACCACGTATATAGCAACTTGGGATTAGTTTACCATTTACACGTCGTGGCCTGATTATTTGAATATTTCTTCTTCGTGCCTCGATAAGCGACATCTATTATATTATCAATATTTAACTCCCGGAATGGCGTTAGTTTCACATACAAACAATATACGCACGAAATCTACAACATATTTTTTTCTGTGAAAGTATGAAATTGAGTCAACTAAATCTAAAATTGAGTAAATTCAGTTTCGTGTGTGAGAATGTCACACGCTGACAGAAATTTAACAACAATGCACAGTGGTACAGTAAGGCAAATTAGGCTGACATGAATTTTTCGATGCGATTTTGTGGTTTTGAAGTAAATTTTTTTCTTAAGAACCTGTTTCTTGTATTTAGTTTATTTTTTATGTGCAAATGAAAATTAGGGGAAACTTATTTATTTGCAGAAATAAATGTATACATTGATCGGCACAGTTGTAGATCAACTAATTTTAAGCAACTTTCGGTATTTCTTCACAATATTTATACAATACTTGTTCTTTCGAATGATACCAAAAAATATTATGTATGTTTGCCCTAAACGGAGACATCAATTTTTTAAAAGGGCCTATTTTTAAAATAAAAATAGTGAAAACTCTTCATCTGTACAATATATCGACAATGTTTATTCGTCAAAATTGGCGTATTTTTGATTAAAGTTACCGAAGAAAACTTTGTTTTCAAATTTGAATTGAAGAAATAGAGCGAAAAGACTGTTTTTGGAAACCAAATTTAATGTCTACAAAAAAGTTTTTTGCAAAGTTACTTAGAATTAGTTGATCTACAAGATTGCCAAAGAATGTTTACAATTATTTATGCAAATAAAAACAAGTTAGTTTGTTTTTATTTCGTTGATTCTAGGACCACCCTAATTTTCATTTGCACATAAATAGAGGACTATGTATAAGAAACAACTTTTTACAAAAACTATGGCTTTAAACCGCAAACCAAAATCGCAACGAAAAGCTCATGTCCGCCTTAATTGCCTTACTATACCACTGTGCAATGAGTTTAGTTACCTTTTTCACCACAAGAGGGGGTGTTCCCTGTCTGTCTTCACGGAAATATATGGGAAATTCGAGAGTGAACTATATTGTTATGTTAAGATATTTGGATTAATATTAATATGTAATAGATACACTTCCTCGAGTTTTATGCTGGACGCATTGCAATGGCTTTCTGTGAAGCAAAGAGTATATTTTTTGACAATGGTGTTTCTATATAAGATTTTGAACAATATGCTGCCTCGCTATTTGTGTGATCGAATTGATAAAGGAAGTGATTTTCATAGGTACAACACTAGAAACGCGGATGATGCTAGAACACCATATTTTTTATACGGAAGATCACAGAACTCTCTGTTGTACAAAGGAATAAACTTTTTCAATTCGATGCCAAGACAAGTAAAACGTTCAGCAACAATGGCGGAGTTTAAAAGGCTTTGTATTTCACACATAAAGTCTGTCTTGTAGACAGATTATATAGAATTTCTTGTAAATTAATGACGAAGATTGTAAAATTTAAACTTTTTTTTTAATTTATTGGGTACATTAAGTTATTATGTTCATTGATGATGATGGATTTTTGTTTGAATATATTTATATAATAATTAATATTAGAGTTAAAAAAATGAGTCGGTTACACATGTTTGAGCCACGCGCGCGTAGACTGACATAGACAATCTGGATATTGAGTACATCAGGTTGAAACCCCTGAAATTGAAACAAAAAGCATAACGGGTTGATAAGTTGCTTTTTGGGTTGCTGTCACCTTTATTTTCTTAATTTATTTGCTTTTACGATTTAAAAAAAGGGTTCGGAGAAAAAAACTGAAAAGGCTTGGGTTTGCCTGTGGACTGTAGAGCTCGTTATCGGGAACTATAGTGTCATAGGATCTCTCTCGTAGTTCTGGATCGTTATCCAGAACCAATTCTGATTAGTTAACGCTCCTAAATGTTAGGTTCAATTCCTAACCAAGTCCAGATAATTTTCGGGTTGGAAACGTTCTGGATGAGCCTTGGATCAATGTTATTGAAAAATCGTTTATTTTTTATTTATTTTCAAATAATTGGTATTCTTTTGAAGGTTCACTATGTCTGTATTAATAACCAGTCCGTTATTTGTTTGTCAACTGGTTACATTGTATGACTCTATATAATATCTTACTTAGATAAATCGACCAGCTCAAACCGATGTAGGGGTATGAGGTGGGACCATCATCATCATCATCATCATCATCATCCATCATCATCACTGACACTGACGGTAATCACTGACTCACACTGACGGTAATCAACTATCTTGCTCTCTATTGAAAATAAACTGTAATCCTGCTATAGAATACGCGATAAAGAGTACAACTAAGGCTCATAGAACTGTTATCTATATATAAATTATATAATATGATAAATATCGATTGTGTCTGGTTTAATTCATCGAATAATAATCTTCTAACAATTTCCAATTTCGTGTTTTCAGGAAGATGAGTGGGCGGAGCTGCAGCACAAATCTGAAGGTCCAATTCTCATATGCATTGCAGAAATATTCAAAGCCGGTCGATACGTGATTATGATAGACGAAACACATCATGTCGAAATTGCTACCAGTGAGAAAGCAGTGGAAATTTTGAAGTAGAATACTTCTCTCAGGAAGTTCGGCTACATAGGGATGTGAAATGAAAATCTAAAACCGAAAAAAGTGAAAAATATGTCCAATTTCAAATGCTAATAAATCGGTTAGTATTCGATGGATTTCCTTCGTTCTTGCAGCAATAGATTGGAAAGTCTTTTAAGATTCTTCCCAAAAGAAGATAATTGTAATTTTATTATTCACACTATTGTACTATTGAAAATAGTCAAGCCTTGTCAAAACAAAAAATTCGACCTCTGATTGGTCGTTATATGATTGCTTCCCAAGCACGGTCGACAGAATCATATAGCTTGCAATTTTAAACATGCTATTTGGCCTATAAAAGAGCCTGTTTCAGTCGAAGCCGCTCATAATAGCTCTAGACAGCGACAACAGCAGTCATTCCTTAGCAGCAGCAGTAGCAGTGCAGTGGATACCAGCGATGGCGGAAAGCGGACACAGCTGTGGCGTAGCCAGACTTCCTGAAATCTCGCTCGCACAAAGAAGAGACAGTGTGCTTTGCGCTACAAGTCTCGTTTCTCATTCAGTCGCTACGTGCTGTGTGCAGCGTGCGAGCGAGGAAACTTACCATTCGTACGAGCCATGTCTCGTCACATGGGAATTTTTTGCGACGTACACGAAGATACCTCGTCTCTCAACTTAACGAGTGCAGTGCGACGCGTACTTGAGACAGCTTGCGTGCAAAATCTCGTGAGCTCGTCTCGCGAGCTTGCCTCGCATGTTGCTTCGCGCAAATGGTGCGAGAAGGAAATTGATTTTGCGCAGAAGGATACAGGCAGGGGATTTTATGTTTTTTTATTTACGGTGTTATAGCAGCATGCATCAAAACACCGTTAGAATTATCAATGATATAACCAATTTCATTTATTTATCAATTCAAAATTCTATGATTAATTCATCCGACTTTTGTTAACATGAATTAGGAACGTTTTGTTACTATACTTATTATGCTAACGGTACGAAAATGAGTAATATTTTTCTTTTCACCGCATGCAGAGTGTTACGTTGGTTAACAGAAGTGTTTCTTTCGTCGGTTCAGTGGCGTAGCTACGGTTTGGTGGGCCTGGTGCGGTAACAAAAACGTGGGCCCCAATGAAAATGACTGGGCAGGTTTTTCTTCCATAAAAGGAATTGAGACGAACAAAAAAACTTAGATTTTTCTACTTATTTATTTCGTTGTCCGCAAAATCAATAATTAGGCATTTAGATACTCACTTTCCGAGCCGTTTGGTTGGCAAAATCAAAAATTACAGATTTAAAATCAATGGAATCAGTGATTCCACGTTCGATTGATAAAATCACCACTTCGGCATCGTGTCATGCTTCAAGGGCTAACATCTCAACATATGTGTAAACGGGATAGATATCATCGCCTCTTTTCATACATCTTTTATTTTACTGCTGACAGCGGGCACAAATTAATTTGAGTCCAGGACGTCCAGGACATGAGTTCGTTGTCATTCACTGTTACTCGATATAGGGATGCCAAAGGCTCGGATAAAATGGCAAGGTTTGTTAATCTCAAGTTACTCATCGTTGACCCAAATAGTTCTTGATCAACTTTAACTTAGAGAAACTTGATCAACTTTAAATTAGAACCAACTATTTTCGGGTGCATATAGTCTCGCGTGAACGCAGATTATTTCCCTCGCTCTGTTTCATGTTTTCAAGTTAGCCACACAACAACACAGATAGACAGCGTTTTCCAGACTTGGTAAAAGCACCGCTCTGAGCCGCTCGGTGACATCGCCAAATCATAGACACCAAACACCACGAGCGTATTATGACATACATAAGGCATACGTAACACTCAGGAAGAAATCTTCCAAAAAAGTTGGTCTCGTTCCAACTCGAAAAATGCTGCATTGATTTTGTAAATAACTTTTTGACAGTTCCTTGTGGGATTTTCTTTGGGGCTCGAAAAAGCTGAGAAAAAGAAAATTCATTTTGTTCATTATTTGTCGAGCAGTTGGACGGACGAGGGACGGAGTACTATGGGGCAGCGTGTACCAGAAAAAAACGCCAGTGTTACGTATGTCTTATGTATGTGGTATTATCACATACATAAGACATACGTAACACTGGCGTTTTTTTCTTTTACACGTTGCCCCATAGTACTCCGTACCTCGCCCTGTCAAACTGCTCGATAAATAATGAACAAAATGAATTTTATTTTTCTCGGCCTTATCGAGCCCCAAAGAAAATCCCATAAGGAACTGTCAAAAAGTTATTCACAAAATCAATAATGTAATATACATAGCAAAGATAGGCAGAGTAAAAGGAGACGGAGATGCCACGAAGCAAAAAAGCAAGCAAAATCACCGTGCGCTATATGTAACTTTAGAAAAACACCAACGAAGAGATATCCGCTCTGTGGTGGTGTTCTTCATTCTTCGCTCAAATGCGTGATACCTAGTCTAATCTGAGAGCAAGAGCTCAATTTTTGTTCCGCCTCTAGTGCGGTGCGTGCTTTACCAAGTCTGGTTTTCAGCATTGCAAAAAATCGCTCCTTCGTTGCGTGTTTCCGTGTTGCATCGAATGTTTTCTGCGATCGCAAAACATTCAACTTCGGCGTCAGTCGAATCACGAATCATGGTAAAAATGAACATCGGTATCACGTATACTTCGTCCGTGTGGATCACGAGAGCAGAGTGGCGAGCACAGATACATGAGTTTAAGTTCAGATGGGCATGTTGACCGGTTCGGTGTTCGCAACATTTTGGGGCCCCCTTGAGTGGTGGGCCTGGTGCGGACCGCACCAACCGCACCCCCCTAGCTACGCTACTGCGTCGGTTTAGATGTCATTGACTATCTTATGATAGAACTCTGTTTTGTAGTTCTAAGAATAAAAAATGTGGTTTGAAAATACAACATAAGTTTTTCGGAGTTAAAAACAGTAAAACCATTAAAATTGTTTATATTTTCTAGTACATGTTGATGTTGGATAGAATTTTCGATTTGAGTAGTCTAAAGTCGCTTCTTATGCGGGAAATACATGCCGCGTAAAAAACCGCGTAAATTCCGGAATCCGCGTAAAAAAACCGCGTAAATTCTGCAATCCGAGTGAAGAGGAACCGGAATCCGCACAAAAAAAATACCGCGTAAATTCCGGAATCCGCGTTAAAAACATCGAATAAATTCCGGAATCCGCGTAGAAAAGCCGCGTAAAAAGCGACCTTAGTGTATAGATATTGCAAATCAGGTTCTGAAGGTTCGTGATAATCTGATCGTAGTTATATAGTTTTGTGAATTCTTCCGATTAATACACCTACAGAAGGGTTTGACGGCATATATCGTATGTAGGTACGTTAGGCAGCCTATACACCAGAGAGACGCAGAGACACTCACCGTTAAGGCAACTGTCAACATCAAAACGGATAACGGCAATGCAAAATTATACAGCTCCCCCGTTTTGATGTTGACAGTTTTCTTAACGGTGAATGCTTTGTCATTTCTCTAATATACAAGTTCACTAAGGTACAGTACGGGCGTCTCGCTCAGTTCGTAAAGCTATGAGACATCGTCTGGTGCGCCGCAGTCTCTTACCGAAAAAAAAAGAAAAGAAACCTCTCGTCGCTTGAGTATAAAGCGCGTGTACAGGAAGTCTGTGTACACGAGAAAGTCTCACGACTCAGTGAGTCACGAGCTGTAGCGCACAAGCTGTATCAAGTATGTACAGTACGGGCGTCTCGCTCAGTTCGTAGTGCGAAAGAGAAGCGAAAGAGCAACCTGCAAATTGCATGTGACGTGTCTCGTCTCGTCGCACATACATGGAAATTCTACGAGCGAGAGAAAGATTTCTCTCGTCGCTTGAAAAAAAAGCACGTGCACAGGAAGTCTGGGCGTAGCAGTGGATAGCGCACTAGTTGCAGCAGATTCCAGCAATGATAGCGGCTGATGCAGTGAGGCACTTTAGTGAAATGCAGTCTCTGAGCGATAGTGGGCACTAGTAAATGCATTCAATGAAAAGTTGACTCATTTTGACAACACGTGAGCCGTCTAGTTTTGAGTGTTAAATCAGCTTTTCACTGTTTGTTTTATCACAAGGAACACTTCATTCGCACTGTCAATGATAACGCAAAGATGTGATCGGTATCTCGTCCGATACTAAAATGAACAACAAACTGTCCTTTTCAGGATGAGATAAAAACATGATTGAAGAGTTAATATTTTCTAATGAGTTAATTCGGATTTTCAAATTTGTAAAAGTTATAAATTTTACTTTATCTCCGTGTGTCAGACCGTACTGAATTATCTTTTCGTTCAGTCATGAACACGACAGCTGAAACTTTTACTATCTGCATAAAAATCAATTCTTCGCATAATCAAAATTGAAAAACAAGCCCCAATAATGACAAGCAACTTACTATATTATTGAAAATGGTCAATCCTTGTTGAAGCGCAAAATTCTATCGATTGATTAGTCGTTAACATGATTGCTTCCCAAGCACAGTCGACAAAAACATAGACTTTGGAATTTGAAATGTGCTCTTTGTCAGTATAAAAGTAACGATGGGAAATATCAACTGATGCGGCTATCGATAGTTATCGATGATTTCTTACTCCTATCGATAACTATCGATAAGTTTTTCATCTCTATATAAGAGCCTGTTTCAGTCGAAGCCGCTTATATTAGGGACGAATGACCGTTTGGGGTTGAAGTCCCTTCAAAAGAAATCAATCAATCAATCGAAGCCGCTCATAATAGTTCTAGACAGCGACAACAGCAGTCGTCCTCCCTTAGCAGCAGCACCAGCGATAGCGGATAGCGGCCACAGCTGTGCCGTAGGAATGGATAGCGCACTATTTTCAGCGGATCCCAGCAACGATAGCAGCTGGGCCAGCTGATGCATGGACAGCGGATACCAAATGGCAGCGTATAGCGGCCACAACTGTGGCATGGATATGGATAGCGAACTAGTTGCAGCGGATCTCAGCATCGATAGCGGCTGATGCAGTGAGGCACTTTAGTGAAATGCAGTCTCTGTGCGGTAGTGGGCACTAGTAAATGCATTCAATGAAAAGTTGACTCATTTTGACAACACGTGATCCGTCTAGTTTTGAGTGTTATATCAGCATTTCACTGTTTACTTTATCACAACGAATGCTTTGTTCGCACTATCAGTGATAACGCAAAGATGTAATCGGCATCTTATCCGATACTAAATTGAACAACAAATTGTCCTTTTCAGGATGAAAAAAAAACTTGATTGAAGAGCTAATATTTTATAATGAGTTAATTTACATTTTTAAATTTGTAAAAGTTATAAATTTTACTTTATTTCCGTGTCTCAGAACGTACTGAATAATCTTTTTCTTCAGTCATGAGCACGACATCCGAAAAAATTTCATCTCAAAACATAAAAATTGTCAAGCCCCAACCATGACAAGCAACTTACTATATTATTGAAAATTGTCAATCCTTGTTGAAGCGCAAAATTTGATTGATCTGATTAGTCAACGTTTATTTACTAGAAAAAATGACTGACACGCAAGGTTATCTTTCTTGTAAAAGTATTCTACTTCAACCTTGCGGTCGTGGCTTTGCACACGACCCTCCTGTTTTTTTTAAATCATTTACTGTTTTTAACATCAAACCTAATTCTGGCCAGGCTAAAATTATTGATCTCATTGAGCTATGTGTCTTCAAAACAATTAAGTACAGTTCACGTAACAGAGTGAATGATCTTTGTAATGCTTTATCACAACTGAATGATTGACCAGAATTAGAGAAAACAAAAACGCAGAAAATGCCGTACTTATTTTCTTCAACATTTTATTGGATAGTTTCTCCTTTTTTAATGCATATAGTACGTCCCAGGCTGAGATAAAACAAAACAAATGCCTGTTTCTTCATTGTTAAAATTTTCCATTTCATCTATATACATCATAATTTACGTAGCTTATAAAAACAATTATCAATAAAAACTACTTTAAAATCAAGGTGATAAGCAGTGAATACCGAATTGCTTGGCAAGTGAATGCTTTTATAATAAACACTACATATAATCGCTTACTAGATATATACTTTGTTGAAATTAGGTATTTTTATATAATAATGAATAGTAACAATTATCTATAGGTAACGAAAAACACGATCAATAATAACAGAAAAAACAATTTGAAACGTTTTAAACACACTAAAAAGCTAAGACGAATAAATAATAAATTATAGTACCTTCTTTTGATTGCAGTTTATTTATTTATTCGTTATGTCCGCTTATTTACGGTATAGTTTGAATTGTGCATGTAATTAATGTATTTTGCGTGTTTTTGTCGTTTTCTTTCATTGAAAATACACATTTATATTCAGTGATTGAATCCTGAAACTACTTACTTTTGGGCTCAAGCACCTTGTAAAAATGCTAAAGCTATTCAATTATGGTTATGTTTAATCAGCAAAACTACTTCTTTTTAGTGTGAGTTTTTCCATTTATTTGTTGAATCTACTAAAACTAGGTTTTTATGTATATAAATGATCAGTTAAACCTTCCTAGTTTTTGTTTAAGTTCGGGTAGTAAAAAAATTTGTTCGTCAAAAATACATATTTATGATTGGTGATGAGCGCTCCAATTTGCCTAAACGTCGATTCCACTAACTCATCATGAAAATAAAACTTTCCAATTTTGGTTAATGATATTAAGTAGAAACTGATTGAATATGGGTAAAGGTAATTCGATTATTTGTAGCAACTACTTATTTATGAGGTATAATGGACTGTGAAAATAAAACTGCTTGGCAGTATTGACTTATTTGTCTGTTAAAAATAAAAATTTAACCAGTCCGTTATTTGTTTGTCAACTGGTTACATTGTATGACTCTATATAATATCTTACTTAGATAAATCGACCAGCTCAAACCGATGTAGGGGTATGAGGTGGGACCATCATCATCATCATCATCATCATCATCCATCATCATCACTGACACTGACGGTAATCACTGACTCACACTGACGGTAATCAACTATCTTGCTCTCTATTGAAAATAAACTGTAATCCTGCTATAGAATACGCGATAAAGAGTACAACTAAGGCTCATAGAACTGTTATCTATATATAAATTATATAATATGATAAATATCGATTGTGTCTGGTTTAATTCATCGAATAATAATCTTCTAACAATTTCCAATTTCGTGTTTTCAGGAAGATGAGTGGGCGGAGCTGCAGCACAAATCTGAAGGTCCAATTCTCATATGCATTGCAGAAATATTCAAAGCCGGTCGATACGTGATTATGATAGACGAAACACATCATGTCGAAATTGCTACCAGTGAGAAAGCAGTGGAAATTTTGAAGTAGAATACTTCTCTCAGGAAGTTCGGCTACATAGGGATGTGAAATGAAAATCTAAAACCGAAAAAAGTGAAAAATATGTCCAATTTCAAATGCTAATAAATCGGTTAGTATTCGATGGATTTCCTTCGTTCTTGCAGCAATAGATTGGAAAGTCTTTTAAGATTCTTCCCAAAAGAAGATAATTGTAATTTTATTATTCACACTATTGTACTATTGAAAATAGTCAAGCCTTGTCAAAACAAAAAATTCGACCTCTGATTGGTCGTTATATGATTGCTTCCCAAGCACGGTCGACAGAATCATATAGCTTGCAATTTTAAACATGCTATTTGGCCTATAAAAGAGCCTGTTTCAGTCGAAGCCGCTCATAATAGCTCTAGACAGCGACAACAGCAGTCATTCCTTAGCAGCAGCAGTAGCAGTGCAGTGGATACCAGCGATGGCGGAAAGCGGACACAGCTGTGGCGTAGCCAGACTTCCTGAAATCTCGCTCGCACAAAGAAGAGACAGTGTGCTTTGCGCTACAAGTCTCGTTTCTCATTCAGTCGCTACGTGCTGTGTGCAGCGTGCGAGCGAGGAAACTTACCATTCGTACGAGCCATGTCTCGTCACATGGGAATTTTTTGCGACGTACACGAAGATACCTCGTCTCTCAACTTAACGAGTGCAGTGCGACGCGTACTTGAGACAGCTTGCGTGCAAAATCTCGTGAGCTCGTCTCGCGAGCTTGCCTCGCATGTTGCTTCGCGCAAATGGTGCGAGAAGGAAATTGATTTTGCGCAGAAGGATACAGGCAGGGGATTTTATGTTTTTTTATTTACGGTGTTATAGCAGCATGCATCAAAACACCGTTAGAATTATCAATGATATAACCAATTTCATTTATTTATCAATTCAAAATTCTATGATTAATTCATCCGACTTTTGTTAACATGAATTAGGAACGTTTTGTTACTATACTTATTATGCTAACGGTACGAAAATGAGTAATATTTTTTTTTTCACCGCATGCAGAGTGTTACGTTGGTTAACAGAAGTGTTTCTTTCGTCGGTTCAGTGGCGTAGCTACGGTTTGGTGGGCCTGGTGCGGTAACAAAAACGTGGGCCCCAATGAAAATGACTGGGCAGGTTTTTCTTCCATAAAAGGAATTGAGACGAACAAAAAAACTTAGATTTTTCTACTTATTTATTTCGTTGTCCGCAAAATCAATAATTAGGCATTTAGATACTCACTTTCCGAGCCGTTTGGTTGGCAAAATCAAAAATTACAGATTTAAAATCAATGGAATCAGTGATTCCACGTTCGATTGATAAAATCACCACTTCGGCATCGTGTCATGCTTCAAGGGCTAACATCTCAACATATGTGTAAACGGGATAGATATCATCGCCTCTTTTCATACATCTTTTATTTTACTGCTGACAGCGGGCACAAATTAATTTGAGTCCAGGACGTCCAGGACATGAGTTCGTTGTCATTCACTGTTACTCGATATAGGGATGCCAAAGGCTCGGATAAAATGGCAAGGTTTGTTAATCTCAAGTTACTCATCGTTGACCCAAATAGTTCTTGATCAACTTTAACTTAGAGAAACTTGATCAACTTTAAATTAGAACCAACTATTTTCGGGTGCATATAGTCTCGCGTGAACGCAGATTATTTCCCTCGCTCTGTTTCATGTTTTCAAGTTAGCCACACAACAACACAGATAGACAGCGTTTTCCAGACTTGGTAAAAGCACCGCTCTGAGCCGCTCGGTGACATCGCCAAATCATAGACACCAAACACCA